>NW_019417998.1:9735-26878 GCF_000390285.2 Anoplophora glabripennis
AATATCTAATGGAATATTTGTAAAAAGTGATACTACATCTAGACTGATAATGACATAGTTATTTGGAAGTTGAAAATCATTAAAATTCTCTGAAAAAGTGAAAGAATCTTTTATAAAATAAGGATTATTGGAATTATAAGAATTTGTTAAAATTTCCGTTATAAATTGTGAAAGTTTACTGGTAGGCGCATCAATAGAAGAAATAATTGGTCTAAGAGTTAAAATTGGTTTATGGATTTTTGGTAAACCATAAAATCTTGGACATACTGAATTATAGATAGTTAGATTTTTAGCAGTGTTTTCTTCTATTTCTTTGCTATTTTTTAGTTGGCTGATTATTTTATTAGCTTTTTGTTGAATAGTTGATGTAGGATCCCCTTTTAATTTAGTATAATATGTTTCATTTTGTAACATATTATTAGCTAGTTCATTATATTGATTTTTATACATAACAACTGTAACGTTTCCTTTATCAGAATTTGTAATAATTATTTCTTGATGTTCTTTTAAAAATTGTTTAGTTACTTTATACCAGTAACTAATTTCTGAATTGTGTGTAGGAAAATGATTTAAAAAATTTGTAATTATGTTAGTCATTTGACAAAGAAGAATATTTTTTCTTTCGTTGTTATGTATTTCACTAAGAGAAGATTCAACATCAGCTAAAAGATGTTTTATAGAAATGTCATTTTTATTAGGTGGTAAACTAAATTTTGGACCAAGAGAAAGAATATTTATCATTTCTTCAGGAATATTAACAGAAGTAGTATTTTTAAACCATTTTGGATTTATTATAATCTTTATTTTATTATCATTTTTTAATTTTTCTAATTTATAAATATTAGTGTTTTTTATTTTATTAAATTCTTTGTCAAAATGTTTATTTTGTCTATGTTTAAATTCAATCCAAATGAAATTAGGTAAAATTTGATTTATTTTAGATTCTAAAAAACTTACCTCTTTGTTAATTCTGTTAATATTACTATGAGTTATATTAATTTCTAAATTAAGAATATTTTTATCTAATCTATAACTAAAGTTTTTAACACAATTTCCTGTTCTTCCATCATTAAAGTCTATCATTTCATAGATACCATTGGTTTTGTCTTTAATATGTCTTGGAATAAGACCTAGTTGTCTACATTTTAATAGAAATATTTTTCGGTTCTTTAAAGAAACTAGCTTCTTGTTAGATGTCCAATCCTTCATAAACTTCATACAATTATATCCCAAATCAATTTTAATTCTTTGGAAAAATCCCATATCTATTAAATATAGAAAAGATATTCGTGGCTTTTGTATATATAATTAAAATCTTATTAGTGGGATTAAAGCCTATTTTTTAGATGAAACTTTTTTCTATGTAAAAGCTTTCGCAATATTTTATTGCTTCTTCAGTTACACTATAAGTTATAGATATAATTATAATAATTTACAATATAAATGTGGATTACTTACAAGAAACTGAGTTATTGATATTTATATATAGATTGATAGATTTTGGACATTGACATTAAATGACATTTCATAAATTTAGGAAAACAAATACAAAAATTATTTTATATTTATATAGAATTAATATCAGTCGTAAAATTGAAAAACAATGGAATACAATTAGTAATCATTGTAATATAAAAAAAGAAAATTTCATAATGATTTTAAAATTTATTTTCAATAACACAGTATTTTCATTAAATAATACAACATATTTTTTGGAACACCTATGGGCTCTAATATTTCTCCAATTCTTGCCCAATATGTTATGGACGATCTTCTTAAAACTTGCATTCCAAAATTACCTATCTTTTGAACTACCATTTTTAAAAAAATATGTAGATGACATCATATGTTCTATTCCAGAAGGTTCAGAAAACGAAATTTTAGAAACATTTAACAATTATAATCAATATATAAAATTTACATTAGAGACTGAAAACAATAATAGTATACCCTTTTTAGATACCAAACTTATTAAAACTACAGAAAATAAAATTAAACTTGATTGGTATACAAAACCTACGAATTCTGGTAGATATATGAATTACTATTCTTATCACTCTGAAAAAACAAAAATAAATTTAGTACTTGGTATGAAAAACAGAATAGAAAAAAATATGTCATCCAACATTAAAAGAAGAAAGTATAATAAAATTAAAAACATTATTTCTCGAAAATTCTTACCCAAAAAAATAATTAATAAACTCCTTTTTTCAACTAGAAGATCAAATAACATAATTAATAATAATGATAATCAAAGTAATATAATAAATAATTAACACATATTAAATTCTAATATTAAAAAATATAAATCATTTCCATAGGTATATACGAGTAAAAGAATTAACACCAAAAATTAAGAATGTTTTAAAACAAGAAAGTAATATTACAATTGCAAATAAAACAATAAAAACAGTAAGAAATCTATTCTCCAAAGTTAAAGATAAAGTAAAAATCGAAAATAGATCTAAGGTAGTTTATAAAATAAATTGTTTAAATTGTAATAAGTTATATATAGGACAAACTTCTAGAAATATTAAGTCTCGAATTTCATCACATAAAAGTGATATTAGATTAAGACCAGATGCTTGTGCACTTTCTCAACATGTTAATTCTACAGGACATAAAATGGATTTTGAAAATTTTAAAATTTTAACAACAGAAAAGGATTATTCTAAAAGATGTTCTTTAGAAATATTTTATATTAACCAGGAAGAAAATACTCTAAATAAAAAAACAGATACAAAAGATATTAACATTATATTTTCCAACATACTTTCTATAGATAAAAATCTAAATCATAGCACTAGTAATACTAACACTAATATTAATTCTATATAAATATAAAATAATTTTTGTTTTTGTTTTCCTAAATTTATGAATGTCATTTGATGTAAATGTCCAAAATCTATCAATCTATATATAAATATCAATAACTCAGTTTCTTGTAAGTAATCCACATTTATATTGTAAATTATTATAATTTTATCTATAACTTATAGTGTAACTGAAGAAGCAATAAAATATTGCGAAAGCTTTTACATAGAAAAAAGAGTTTCATCTAAAAAATAGGCCTTAATCCCACTAATAAGATTTTAATTATATATACAAAAGCCACGGATATCTTTTCTATACATATATATATATATATATATATTAATTATTTCATTATCTTAATGTTTTGTTGTACATTTTAGCAATTTTAATCTTGAAAAAGATAATAAATAATTATCGAAAGCTTGGTTTAAGTTTGTTTCAACCACCACTTGACGACATCCCCAATAGATATATATGGATTTTTCTTTTTACTGTGTTGCCACATTTCTCGGAATGTACAAATTAAAAATATATTCAACTATACAGGGTGTTCCACTTTTCCTGGCCAGACACCAACTTTGGTTTTTTAAATGGAAACACATTTTTTATATTTTTTTCGGATTCTACATATAAAGGGTACTTTGCGTAGAATAGTTCTATTCAAATATTCACAGTTTTTGAGATATCTCGCTTGAAAGGTTTTTCTAGTCGATATTGGCTGCTTACATTTTCTGATACTAAAAGGTTATACTAATAGCTACTAAGTCCATTTTTTTATCAAATGTTTAGTAAGGATGACTTTTCCGAATGATGCTCCAAAAACTGGTCTGAGTTATACAGGGTGACCAAAATATCATGTCAAAATTGCCAATTGAAAAATCTCGAATTTTTTAAATGCAACACCCTGTATATTTTCATACCATGAGATGCAGAATTAAATTCTCAACAACTTTGCTATATCAGCTCCTATACCAAATTTCATTAGTTTTTCATGAAATCTCATTTCTATAAAAAATGCGAAGTTTACAAATAGCTTATATGTAAAATAACGTAGTAGGCTCCTGTCAAAGGATAATCTGGAAAATTTTCAATTCATATAAGGTTTAATAGAAAAGCGACCGTAATAATTGTGAAATGAATTACTCTAAAGAAGAATTAGTAAATATGGTGTACGCCGTAAGAGAAGCTCATGGTAACTGTTTATTGGCAAGTCGTATTTACCGAGCTAATAATCCAGATTTACAAAGATATCCTCATACAAAATGTTTTGTAAAACTGAAGGAGAGGTTTGAAAGAATGGCAAATGCAAATTATGAGAAAACAACAAGAACACACGCATGCAGTAATCAGGATAGTCAAATTGATATTTTGGGATGTGCAGTCCAAAATCCATCGTCAGAGAAATTTAGTGATGAAATTAGTATTTCCAAAAGTGTGGTTAATAGAACGTTAAAGAAAAACAACTTCCACCCCTATCATTCTGAGCATCACCAATTCTTAACATAGCAAAATTTTCAGAACTATAAAGCTACAACAAGATAATTTTTTTTTCAAAGGTGTTACACGGTGGGCTTGAACATGACTTAAATGCGAAGTTTTAGCACCACCAATTTTCTTTCGGCATTCGATTCCTGGAATCATAAGAAGGCCAGAAAAAAAATACACCGTAATCCTTAGAGCCGTTTTTCAAAAAACACCCTTTTTCAACAAAGAAAAATTCACTGTTCGAGATATCAGGATTTTTCTACTATTCGCTCACTTTTAGTTGCCAAACTTCCCCAATTTGGCAAAAATGACGTTTTCCTGAAAGTTTTACACTAGCACACAAACATTTACAAGCATATTTTTCAAATTGCCCCTTTTACTAAGACTGGAGATGGAGATACTCATTGACGATTTTCAGAAACAGGTTAAAATAGAAAAAATTTGAAAAAATTTTTTTTCATTCGAGTGAGTTTTGCGGTAGTATGTCAACAAGCGAGAAACATGTAATTTATTTTCATCCTTGTTTGATTTGCGAGGTCATTGAACTATCGCCAACCCCCACTCCCGATGGTTTGTTTACGTTTTGTGATACTCCAGATCGAATAACCAATATTATTCGTGAAATTAGTTAAAACTCCAGATAGTCTTCGACTCTTTGACTGTGAAGTTGTAATTGTTCTCTTCGAAATTTCAATTTCTTGTGAAAATATGGACAGAAGATCAAAGGATCACGCAGGAACCGATCAAGAAAATCGGGAACGGATATGTTTTCTTTGCCTGCAGAAGAAGAAACAAATGGTCAAAATCAGTGGTAGTTTATGTGTGAATCTAAAAAAAATGTGTGAATTATGCTGTACAGGATGAACGTTTTCCCAATGTTTTATGTAGCACTTGCAAAATTATCTTACATCGGTCAGTGAAGTGTGGAAGTATCGGGAAAATAGCCCTGCTGGACTATACAGAGTTCAAAATTTTGGAGAAGAATACTCGGGCAAAAACTCAAACGTTGTGCAGTTGTACATTGTGTGAATTGGTACGAGATCCAGGGCCATATTACATGTTCTTGGAAACTCGGGAACTGTTTTTCTAGGCTAGAAAAATGTTTATCCCTACCGAATAAGTTTCACCACATTTTCTGCACTTGTTGCTCCTCTTCTTTTTGTTCTTGGCGGTTTTTTTGGTGAAATTATATGGCCCTGGATCTCGTACCAATTCACACAATGTACAACTGCACAACGTTTGAGTTTTTGCCCGAGTATTCTTCTCCAAAATTTTGAACTCTGTATAGTTTGGCAGGGCTATTTTCCCGATACTTCCACACTTTACTGACTTATATAAGATAATTTTGCAAGCGCTACATAAAACATTGGGAAAACGTTCATCCTGTTCAGCATAATTCACACATTTTTTTAGATTCACACATAAACTACGACTGATTTTGACCATTTGTTTCTTCTTCTTCTGCAGCCAGAGAAAACATATCCGCTCCCGATTTTCTTGATCGGTTCCTGCATGATCGTTTGATCTTCTGTCCATACTTTCAAAAGAAATTGAAATTTCGAAGAGAACAATTACAACTTCACAGTCAAAGGGTCGAAGACTATCTGAAGTTTTAACTAATTTCACGAATAATATTGGTCTTCGATCTGGAGTATCACAAAACGTAAACAAACAATCGGAGGTGGGGGATGGCGATAGTTCAATGACCTCGTAAATGGCGACAAGGATGGAAATAAATGACATGATTTTCGCTTGTTGACATACTACCGCAAAACTCACTCGAATGAAAAATAATTCTTTCAAATTTTTTCTATTTTAACCTGTTTCTGAGAATCGTCAATGAGTATCTCCATCTCCGGTCTTAGTAAAAGGGGCAATTTGAAAAATATGCTTGTAAATGTTTGTGTGCTAGTGTAAAACTTTCAGGAAAACGGCATTTTTACCAAATTGGGGAAGTTTGACAACTAAAAGTGAGCGAAAGGTAGAAAAATCCCGATATCTCGAACAGTGAATTTTTCTTCGTTGAAAAAGGGTGTTTTTTCAAAAACGGTTCTAACGATTACGGTGGATTTTTTTTCTGGCCTTCTTATGACTCCAGGAATCGAATGCCGAAAGAAAATCGGTGGTGCTAAAACTTCGCATTTAAATCCCACCGTGGTTATTTACTGACGAGTCATCCTTTGCCAATACTGGTCGAGAGAATCAACATAATTATCACCATTACGCCGATCATAATCCCAAATTAATAAGACAAGACGATCGTCAACACCGCTTTAAAGTCAACGTTTGGGCGGGAATATGTGGAGAATATATCATTGAACCACATTTTCTTAAAAGGAAACTTAACCGGTAATGGGTATTTGCAATTTTTACAAAAACGACTTGCTCCAATTGCAGGGACATATTCCTCCGGATGACTTAAACAGTCAGTGGTTCCAACAAGATGGTGCCCCTACGGATTCCACACTGGCGGTAAGTTTTCTCATTAGGTAAGTTATGTAAATTCATAGAAAAACTGTTTCAGGTTAGAGAATACTTTAATGGTTTGTATCCAGATAAGTGGATAGGTAGATGCGGTCCAATTCCATGGCCTCCCCTATCCCCAGACCTGTCTTGTCTTGATTTTTTTTTATGGGGCTATACAAAAGACAGGGTGTATAAAACTCCTCCGACAGATGTAGAAGATTTACGGGCAAAGATAAGAAATGCTTTTTTGACCGTACTCGGGAAATGCTGCGAAATGTGTCAAGCAATTTTCGTCGTAGAATTGCTCAATGTCTAGAGAAAAATGGCAGACATTTTGAGCGGTTACCTGTTAATTACTAATTTAACTAGGTCTTTATTACTTTTGTAAGAAATGCACGATGTTAATTTACTGTTCTGGATACTGCATATGTGTGTTCTTGTTGTCTTCTCATAATTTGCATTTGTTGTTCTTTCAAACCTCTCCTTCAGTTTTACAAAACACTTTGTACGAGGATATCTTTGTAAATCTGGATTATCAGTTTGGTAAATACTTGTCAATATACAGTTACCATGAGTTTGACTAATTATTCTATTATTTATTTACTAATTCTTCTTTAGAGTAATTCATTTCACAATTATTACTGTCGCTTTTCTATTTCTTCCAAATTATCCTTGGACAGGAGCATACTACGTTATTTTACATATAAGCTATTTGTAAACTTCGCATTTTTTTCATAGAAATGAGATTTCATGAAAAACTAATGAATTTTGGTATAGGAGCAATAAAGTACCCTTTATTTTTTATGTAGAATCCCAAAAAAAATATAAAAAATGTGTGTTTCCATTTAAAAAACCAAAGTTGGTGTCTGGCCAGGAAAAGTGGAACACTCTGTATAGTTGAATATATTTTTAATTTGTACATTCCGAGAAATGTGGCAACACAGTAAAAAGAAAAATCCATATATTCCTCATTTTAACATAGATATTGGACTTTCCTGCACAGTGGGCTGCCCAGAATAAAAATGCATCAATATTGACGTTCGACGTGTCAAAAGCTTCGTATTTAAAAACTCTATCGAATGCCGGCTGGTGATTTTAAAAAACCATCATGGCGGTTCTAATATGGCGTCCGCAATCATGGAAAATTCTGTTTAATGAGCAATATTGATAGACAAGAAACATAAAAATACTATATTGTAGACTGAATCACCATATCTATACGTTTTTGGGTTGCTCATTTCGAATTCAATATTCATTAAACCCCATCAGGTCACTGTTCGTCCCTAACCTTAAAAATACATATCTTTATATTTTTGGGGTCACTAAATCGAATTCCTATATCCGTTTGAACCGAACTGGTCATTAGTCGTACCTGACCTCAAAAGCTATAATAGTTATAAAGTGCGACCACCATATTTTTATGTTTTTTTTCCAAACGGGCATATGATATTACACTAAAGAAAAGGTAATACAGACTTTGTGTCTTAGCCATGATAACGGCCTCAGCCCGATTAAACACAAAAAGCATATATTGTTTAACCTGTTAAATTTAAAAATATCGAAAGTACTGAAAGGACGGAATAATTCTTATGTAAGCCTTAATCGATTTGGCAAATACTATTTCGAAATTTGTTTCAGTATGTGGATTCAGTCAACGAACTCAGAAATTAAAATGGTTTGATCAAAACCCTAATCAAAGTGTCAGCGCACCAGAGACTTTTTGAAAAATAGTAGCGTTTGCGTGATGCTATCCAATATTTCGTGTTTTTTATGTGT
The DNA here is from genome assembly GCF_000390285.2 of Anoplophora glabripennis. Classification (NCBI taxonomy): domain Eukaryota; kingdom Metazoa; phylum Arthropoda; class Insecta; order Coleoptera; family Cerambycidae; genus Anoplophora; species Anoplophora glabripennis. Next base: position 18,277 of record NW_019417998.1, read on the forward strand.
ATCTTCAGGCGTCATATTGGAACTACCACAAGAGGGTTAGAGGAGTGATACGGCTTGGGGGTAACTTTTGTAAATAACAGATCAATCGGATATAATAATCAACTTTAATTGCTTTACCTGTAATAGATTATAAGCGATTTTGGTGATATTGTGATCAGACTTTATAACTCAACCAGAAAAAGTGTCATTTTAGTGATTTGCAATATTTTTTGAGGTTAGGTACGACTAGTGACTAGTTGGGTTCAAATGGATGTAGGAATTCGATTCAGTGACCCCAAAAATATAAAGATATGTTGGTTACACTTCGTTCCTAAACGTAGAAAAGTGTAATCGTAGCAATTTGCGCTACCTTTTTGAGGTTAGGCACGAACTCTGACTACTTGAAGTTATATTGATATCAGAATTGGTTTCAACGATCCCGAAAACATACATTATGGTGGTTAGACTGTGTTACTGATCGTAGAAACGCATTATTTCAACGATTTGAATTATTTTTAAGGTTAGGGACGAACAGGGACCAGATGGGGTTTAACGAATATTGAATTCGAAATCAGTAACCCTAAAAACGTATAGATATGGTGATTCAGTCTACAGTACAGTATTTTTATGTTTCTTATCTATCAATATTGCTCATTAAACATAATTTTCCATGATTGCGGACGCCATATTGGAACCGCCATGATGTTTTTTTAAAATCACCAGACGGCATTCGATAGAGTTTTTAAATACGAAACTTTTGACACGTCGAACGTCAATATTGAGGCATTTTTATTTTTTTATTCTGGGCAGCCTATTATGCCCGTTGACGTGAAACGCCCTATATATATATATATATTATTTTGTTGCAGATAAACAGTTTGAGGAATCTTATGGTGCTTATGAGCAAGCTTTACATTGGTTAACGGAAGAACAAAATTCCCAGTCTGACTTACTTGTTGCGTTAGCTTCAATAGCATACATGTTTCAGGGGGCAGACGCGGCGAAAACACTTCTTTTTCAAAGGTAAAATAAGTAAATACTAATACCTACCATAATTATTTTTTACAACATAAATTCTTGTTTTTAATGGTAAAAATATAATATAAATAAGTTAATGAACATGATTGTACTGGGTCATCTATTATACAGGGTGTAACGGATGCTGATGGCCAAACTTCAGGGGGTTATTATACAAGTAATTTTCAACAAAAAAGTAATATAAGATTTTTTTGGAATGTTGATAGTTGCTCTTTTATTTAACATTTTTTGATTTCAAAAAATTTTGCGCCTTTTTTCATAAAAACAAAAATGTCTCTGTTATTCTTACAGCCACATCAAATTTAGACATACCATCGGAAAGAGCATTAAATTTACTACAAGACGAGCATATATGAGTGTTTAAAAAATCTTCTATACCAGGTGCTGTAAAAAGTTAAATGTAATAATTGTGAAATGAGCAAAATTAGTGGTATCTCCTTATTGGTGGTAACGCCAAAAATTTGTTAATGAGGACGTGTTTTTTCTTCAGCAAAAACTACTGTATTTAGTAAGCTCTTCAACGATATATCAACTTTTGAGTTTGCTATTTTTTTTTGGCAACAATATCGAGGGCAAAGGTAATAAAACCGTAAAAATTGAAAATACACAAACTTTATAATACATTATTTTTATTTTAAATCTGTTCGTATTACTCCATGCGTGTAGTTTTTGTGGGAGTTTCTTCAAAAAGCTGTTTTTTAACTCTCCCTCTTTCTTCTGTAATCCGCAATATTGTTACAAATGTGTTTTTGTTTAGAATGCGTCTTTCATGATAGATAAATGCCAAGGCGGCTGTGAAAAACAATATTGACACAACTGTCAAAGTCATAAAATTACTTTAGTGTTCTTGTTAATTACCTACTTAAGTATCTAAATTGAAGATGCCACGTTTTTTCACAAATAACGAGTATCGAGATATTTTATTTGTGTATGGTGTTTGCAATGGAAATTCTAGAGCAGCAGTTGCAGAATATTCTCGCCGCTATCCTGAAAGACGCATTCCAAACAGAAAAACTTTTGTAACTACATTTCGGGTTTTGGGAGAAACAGGCAGTGTTCCAGGACCTCATCGTCTAAATGCCGATCGAGTAAATCGTCATCAAGACCAAATTATAACAGCGCTTTTTGAAGAAACTCCCACATTAAGTACACGCAGGGCAGCAATACAACTTGGGAGAATTTCGCATACGTCAGTTCACAGAAGTCTCAGAAGGAACAACCTTCACCCTTATCATTTGACCCCTGTTCAAAGTTTACTGGATCGTGATAGGGCAGAACGTGTTCAGTTTTGTCAGTGGTATATCCAACAAACTAATAGAGATCCCCAATTTTACAAGCATATAATTTGGACTGACGAGTCAACATTTACCAGAGATGGCATATTTAATTATCATAATGACCATACGTGGGCACCTGTGAATCCTCATGCTGTCAGGCCCTCCAATAATCAATACAGATTCAAAGTTAACGTATGGATGGGTATAATTGGAAATTACGTTCTTAGACCAATTATACTAGAAAATACATTAAATGCAGAGGCATTTCTTGATCTTCTTCAGAACGAACTGCATAATATATTAGAAGAAGTTCCTTTAAATTTTCGGATTAATTCCTGGCTTCAAATGGATGGTTGCCCTGCACATAACAGCAGGGAGATTCGCGCATGGCTAAATGAGCATTATGAAGATAGATGGATAGGACGCTTTGGTACAGTTAGGTGGCCTCCTCGAAGTCCTGATCTAACTCCGTTAGACTTCTTTTGGTGGGGTAGATTAAAATCTTTGGTATATGAAGTACCAATTGAAACTCGAGAACAGCTCGAACAAAGGATTTTTGCTTGTTGGGAGCTACTTCGACAGCAAAATGGAGAAGTGCGTCGCACAGTTGCTTCCGTGCGGAGAAGGTGCGCTTTATGTATCCGTCAAGGGGGAGGTTACATCGAAAATTATTAAGTCATTGTAAATATGTTACTAAGTTATAAATAATTTTTTCAACAATTTTGTTACTTTAATTTAAAAAAGCAGTCTTAAAATAAAAATAAAGTACTATAAAGTTTGTGTATTTTCGATTTTTACGGTGTTTATTACCTTTGCCCTTGATATTGTTGCCAAAAAAAAATAGTAAACTCAAAAGTTGATATATCGTTGAAGAGCTTACTAAATACAGTAGTTTTTGCTGAAGAAAAAACACGTCCTCATTAACAAATTTTTGGCGTTATCACCAATAAGGAGATACCACTAATTTTGCTCATTTCACAATTATTACATTTAACTTTTTACAGCACCTGGTATAGAAGATTTTTTAAACACTCATATATGCTCGTCTTGTAGTAAATTTAATGCTCTTTCCGATGGTATGTCTAAATTTGATGTGGCTGTAAGAATAACAGAGATATTTTTGTTTTTATGAAAAAAGGAGCAAAATTTTTTGAAATCAAAAAATGTTAAATAAAAGAGCAACTATCAACATTCCAAAAAAATCTTATATTACTTTTTTGTTGAAAATTACTTGTATAATAACCCCCTGAAGTTTGGCCATCAGCATCCGTTACACCCTGTATATTGATTCTGCGATTATTTCGTTTATTACTTCTTAAACAAAAAATGGTGTCTACCAACATGGACATTTTATGGAGAACCAAAAAATGGCCCTAGTCAGATTTTAGGACGTCTGTTGGGCAATTTTTTGTACTAAGGACATTTTATAGATATTTCAAGGACACAAATGTTACAACTTTCCTTTGCTGCGCCTGTTTTACAATATCTCAACTAACTGTATGTAAGAGTAGCTTTAGTGTTTAAAACTTTAAATGTATTACTGTTGAATTTGCATTATTCAATATGTAGAAAAATAGGACACTGTTCAACGAGCAATATGAAAGGGAGGGAATAAATAAGTAATACTGCAGAACTAAAAGGATGTCATTTTAACTTTTCCTCACATTCATCCTAGTAAAACATAAAGTAATGGTTTAACTAAAAATCCGAATATTGATTCTGCGATTATTTCGTTTATTACTTCTTAAACAAAAAATGGTGTCTACCAACATGGACATTTTATAGACAACCAAAAAATTGCCCTAGTCAGATTTTAGGTCGTCTTTTGGATAATTATTTGTACTAAGGACATTTTATAGATATTTCAAGAACACAAATGTCATAACTTTCCTTTGGTGCGCCTATTTGACTATATCTCAACTAACTGTATGTAAAAGTAGCTTTAGTGTTTAAAACTTTAAATGTATTACTGTTGAATTTGCATTATTCAATATGTGGAAAAGTAGGACACGGTTCAACGAGCAATATGAAAAGGAGGAAATAAATATGTAATACTGTAGAACTGAAAGGATGTAATTTTAACTTTTCCTCACATTGATCCTAGTAAAATATAAAGTAATGGTTTAACTAAAAACCCGAATATTACATAACCATAAATTTTTGGATATTGGATATGTAATATATGGAATATACAACATACACTGAGCTCGTAAAGTTTGGTATAAATTCGATAAATCGTCATTGAAGGGTTTTGACAACAAATCCTCGGACACGTCGACTTTATAAAATGTCACTTTTTTCAGCCATCGACTTTTGTTTTTGTTTTGTTTGTTTTTGAGCTATGACGTCATCGGCAATTTTATTAAATCGCAACCGATATTTTTTCCACGGATTTCGATAGAGCACATTTTTCTGAGTACGAATGTGTCAAAAACGTATGACCTTCAAGATGGAAGTTTTCGAGATATTCGGTTCCAAAATTTCAAGAATGCATTATACAAGCGATGACAAAATACTAATCATTTATCAAGGAAGCGCTGGAAAAATTACAGTTTTGATAGTTGTCAGAATTTTGAATTTTTGTCCTCGCAAGTTTATGTTTTATTTTAAGTTGATTAATCATTATTCTATCAGAATTCATTTTATTTGAAAATGGTCCGTCGTTTGAGTGAAAAGGAAATAATCGAAATTTTGATGATGATTGGTTACGGGGACAGAGCTTGCACACAAGTAGAAGTTTGTCGTTTATTTAACAACAAATATCCAAACAGAGAACCAATTACACAGTCCACCGTTAGTAAAATAGACCAAAAGTTTTTAGAAATAGGTCATGCGAGATATCGCCCTAGAACGGGTCGTCCACCAGTACAAGATGTTAAATTGAATGTTCTACTACAGCTTTAAGAAAATCCCCATTTACCCACCCGTCAAGTGGCGGCAAACAACGGAATAGTTCAAAACTCCGCCTTAAAATATTTGAAATTGTACAAACGGCATCCGTATAAAGTGGTTTTGGTCCAAGAATTAAACGAAGATGATCCTGACCGTAGGTTACAGTTTTGTGAAACCATGTTGCAACGCCTGATTGATGACGACGGATTCTTACGCAATATTGTTTTTTCTGATGAGGCTACCTTTTATCTCGACGACACAGTAAACCGGCAAAACTGTAGATATTGGTCTCTTGAAAATCCACACTGGAAAATGGAAACTCGTAGTCAGTTTCCACAAAAAGTTAACGTTTGGGCTGGCCTTGTCGGTAACCGTATTTTGGGTCCATTTTTCAATGAAGGCGCATTAACAGGTAATAAATACTTTGGATTTTTAAGAGACGATGTAGTCCCTGCACTTGCAGTGCTTCAGCCAAATGACGTAGATCCCGATCTGCCCAATAATACGATATGGTACCAACAAGACGGTGCACCACCTCATTTTGCATTGATCGTTTGCGACTATTTAAACCAAGTATTTGCTTACCATTGGATTGGTCGAAGGGGAACTATCGAATGGCCCCCTAGATCTCCGGATCTCACTCCCCTTGACTACTTTTTAATGGGCTATTTAAAGGGCAAAGTCTATTTCAATAAACCAAATACCATTGAAGAATTTAAGTACAGAATTCGCAATGAAATTCGAGCCATTAAACTAGATATTCTTGATAAGTTTCTGCAAGAGTTTCAGTGGCGGATGGGATATTGCCAAGAAGTGAATGGAGGTCACTTTGAAAATTTCCTCTGATTTTCTTGTTTACTTTAATTGTTTATCATTTGTACAGAAACCTTTTTTTATTTGTTAAAATTGTTGTTGATTGATTATTACTTAAAAAATTAAACAAATTACTCCTAAAATATCTTAAAATGTTCGATAAGCGATTAAAAAACTTGATCCACCCGATATCTTGTACATGGTACATTCTTGAAACTTTGGAACCGAATAGATATTTGTAGGTACCCAGAAAAATATGCTCTATCGAAATCCGTGGAAAAAAATATAGGTTGCCATTTAAAAAAATTGCCGATGACGTCATAGCTCAAAAACAAACAAAACAAAAAAAAAGTCGATGGCTGAAAAAAGTGACATTTTATAAAACTAAAGTTGACGTGTTAGAGGATTTCCTGTCAAATCCCTTCAATAACGATTTATCGAATTTATTCCAAACTTCATGAGCTCGGTGTATATACATTGTAGCAGGTAGAAATTGAGTAAGAGTTTTTGTTATAAAATATAATTGAAGTTAAGTTTAAAATACATCAAGTAAGGACATACTGAATAAATGGTGACGAAATAATAATCATAATTTAGGTGACAGGTAGATGAAAAAATGACAATTCATAATAAAATGTAAATTTTGATAAAATCTCAATTTAAATTAATAAAATGTGTCCATAAAATAGTGGAATTTAGGAAGAGAAAAATAAAATGATATTGAAAATGTTAAATTTGAAATGTATAAATTTAGTAATAATCTGATTGGTTGAAATTGAAAAGGACAGATGAAAAAAATTGTAATTAAAGATAAGAGTGCAGTGATAAAAAAATTGTTGGTGATCAAGGAGATGGGAAAAAAAGAAATCAATAAATGAGAAGAGGAATTATTGTATATCAAAGTCCAAAAGAAAATTAAATAAGAAGAAACAAAATAAGAAGACTAGAGGAAATCAACATAAGCTACCAGTAGAAAACAATAGCTGAGGGGGAAGAGGAGTTCTTGCATAATAAATATCGAAACAAGCTCAAAGTTATTGCTGTTGATTCAGGAATTAGTAAAGAAACTAAGAAGAAAACTGAGAATTAAAAGTTAGAAATAAAGAAAATTGATTTGGAAAAAATTGACACAAGTAGTAAATAACTGTAAACAACTATCTGAAAAAAAATTGTAAAAATAATACAGTTATAATGGCTGTACGATTTTATATACCTTGCATTTATTAGTTATCCGGTCATTCCCATAGGGGGGAGTAGAATAGCTGTGCTGCTCCACAACCCCATGTATTTTCTTATGGAGATTCAGTCTGAAAACTTTTGACGAATTTTACCCCCTCTCCTCAACTTTTAGGCCACGACCAATCAGAGCGTAGCATTCAAATTGGCCACGTCTCTCGACCAATCAGATCGCGGCAAATTGGCGGTAAATTCAAAATTTCTAGATTTAATTATTATTTCAGCTATTAGTATAAAACTTACGGTTGGGCAGCGCTTAAAAGGATAAAAAATTTAATTACTAGAAGAATTCCATGTTATTTAGGAAATGAGTTAATATGAACAAAAATAAAATATGTTTAATACATGCGCAGAACATACTTGTAATTAGTGCCTTATTGGTGGTAAATTCAAATTTCTAGATTTAAACGTATTCACAATAGAGATCGGAGTGAAGGAGAGAGGTGGGCTGCAATTGACGGTAAATTTAAAGTTGATTTCGAATTTTATTTAAATTAAAAAAGTCTTGCTCTGTCTGAGATTCGAACCCCGAACCTTTGGATTCCAAAGCGAGCCCGTTACCTCTAGACCACCATAGTAGCATTTAACAACAGGAATAATGTGGTTGATATATTGAATATTTCAGCTATTAGTATAAAATTGATGGTTGGGTAGCGCTTAAAAGGATAAAAAATTTAATTACTAGAAGAATTCCATGCTATTTAGGAAATGAGTTAATATGAACAAAAATAAAATATGTTTAATACATGCGCAGAACATACTTGTAATTAGTGCCTTATTGGTGGTAAATTCAAATTTGCATTAGCACCTTATATTTCGCTAACGGTTTGAAATAAATAGCTGTGTCACTAAAATTGGGTTAAGATATTTACGAAACATCAATTTTTTTACAAAAGTTTAACACGAAAACGAAGCATTGTCTGTTAAATTTATTGTACATACTTAATTAACACCCTGTATAACATTATCTATTTAATTACTAGAAGAATTCTATGCTATTTAGGAAATGAGTTTAATAGAAACCGTTGTTATTATTATCTTAATACTGTCGTGTCAAGTTCATATTAAAGCCCATGTGACCAACGCTAACTACTTATTCTTTTAAATATCAAATTGTATTGAAAAAGCAAAAGTTCAGCCTAGGTCTGGGAGAGAACGTATTAAAGAACAAACCAACAGATATAAAAACCTGTTAAGAGTTGTCATGTCACTTCTTTAAGAACATCCTGTAGACTGCTGCTGCTTCTGAAGTGGCCTGAATAATGTAGGTACCTAGAGGAGAGGAATGGAATGGGAAAGAAAATCTTTGTATACACCGTTTATTAAGACTGCTTCTTAAAGCTGTTAAAAATTCAGGTTCAATAGGT
>NW_019417999.1:0-25851 GCF_000390285.2 Anoplophora glabripennis
AACCTTGAAGACTCTACTGTTTCGATCGTGCATAATCGATCCTGTTATTTCTTCGATCTGTAAATCGAACCTTGACATGCAAACAGGTACCTACCATCTCCAAGTTTGGCTACTATACCAGCGAGCATATACCTGCTATGTGACTATACAGAACCCATCAACTTCAACCCCGGAAGCCACCGGTTATTATTACAGTGATTAATACCCGAGTGACCTTCGCGAGTTCGACTTATAAAATTGTGAAAAGTTTACCACTGTCGAAGATTTTCTTTCGTCTACTACCACAGTAACTTTTTAGTAGTACAATATAATCTCGACACACGAGGAAATTGGAACTACAAAAAACAGTAAATTATACTATTATCTTACATATTCTGGAAGTGTTTCACAGTCACATAAACAAATATATGTACGTGTCTATACACAAAACGATATACTTAACAAAAGTTTGACTGTTCTTAAAAGAAATATATGGTTTGAGGTGTGCTTTCCAGAGGCCCTTCTTCGCAGATATAATTACGTGGCCCCGGCTGTTAGACACTATGTTCTAATATTTTACATAACATGGCCAAATACACATGAGTTTTAGTCTTTTATTTAACACTCGCACTGGCATTTAAAACTTCAAGACTACATTCCGTAAACCCAGAGTTATTAAAGAACAAGTAAGCTTCCCAGTTGCATTGTAAAAGAAGTTATAAAATTCTGGGCCGCACATTAATAAACTTATAACCTCTTTTGGGCTTTTCGAACGCTCCCTACATAAATATGCTTTTTCATCTGGATATGTCACATTAAATACATTGTAACCTAACGAGGTGCACAAACAGTTTTCCACTAATGGCTACAATATACAGGACGATGGCTATCTAGCTGAATAAGTTGAATTTCAACCCCGTTCCAGTAGGTATACATACAAGAAATCAGTTAGTACTTCCCCAAATGTTGCTGTTTTTGCCAAGTATTCGGACTCCTGTATTTAGTGATAAAAAAGTAAAAAGGTTCGGGAGTTCAACGTCAGAAGGTTATGGGAAAATGAAACGTGTGTTAAATTAATTAATTAAAAAAGTTTCGCAAGTGCAGTGTAAAGATGTTATGGAAAAGTGAGACGTATGATAAAAAACTGAACTAACAAATTTTGTATCCTTTAGGTATACCTGTAATTTTAGTAGCTAGCTAAACATGTAAGTAAATCTGTATCGATATTATCTTTTTCTCAATAAAGACGACTCATGGAACTATAATTTCTTACTAATGATGATACAATGTTAAGAATCAACAGATAAATGTCCTAATTCTCATGAATTGTGCAAAACATATTGACAAATACTAATTTCATACTTTTGTATGAAAAAAATGTGTCTAATTGTATACGGTAACCAATTAATTACAAATACTACTAAAATTTCTTTTCACATTTATAAAACTGATAAGTTAATAATAATAATGATAATAATAATGATAATGATAATAATAATAATAATAATGTGTTACTTCTTTTAAGGCTCCGCCTTCAGTTTCTTATGGAATTCAAAAAAAAAATAGGTCATCTTTTGACTAGCAAATTAAGACAGAAATACTGTTAGAAAACGTGAAATTAATATTACATACAAAGTGTTATTTTATTAGATCTCTTTTTCCTTCAACACCTTTGTATGCCTGCAGGTAAGTAATTGCTATTTCACTTATAGTTACGATGACCATATCTTTTTTCAGAAAAACAGTACAAAATTTAGAGAAATAAAATATAAATGCAAATATATTTTATAAACGCAAAATATATCTTTTTATTGGACAAAACTATCTTATTTCCATTGAAAATAGGTACATAAGTAATCATAAATTATATATACGAAAATTAACAAATCATAATTTTTTTTGTACAGAAAAAAAAATATTCTACGCATACATTAATTTGTACATAAACGGTAAAAGTGGTTTATGAGAAATATAACGGATCCCTATCTCCCACGTGTTTTAAATATTGAAAATTAATTTCTAAAAAACGAAATGGTCAATCGATTTAAACGTCTATCGTTTGCAATTAAATAGAAATAAAGGTACTGGGTACGGTCGAATGTCATATCATATTATCACAATGAGTTAATATTCAAGTAAAAGTGCCAAAAGAAATTAACAGAGTATCAAAATATTTGTTTAAAAACAGTAAAAAAATAAAGTCCTTTTTTTTAAAAAACGAGTACATTCGCATGTCTTTAGAAAAGTTTTAAAATGCATTAGGACATTATTTAAAAGTACTGTCCTACTTAAATAAGTACATATGGTCACCGCACTTATAGTGATATTTCTGATATTTCAGTGAATTTGAAAAAAAACAATATATACTTACCCCACTATATTAAATTATTTAATAACATTTCTTATTTTTCAAAATTACACATTTTTTTTAAATAAAATCTACATATTTTAACTTACAACACAGTAAGTATACAATTATTAGGTACTACATTTGTTTTGCACAAAAGATAGATTAAAAATATTATGGATTACTAATAAAAAAAATATTTCACGTGCCCATCTTTTTTTAATTAGGTACCTAATAATGGTTTGACTAATTTTTAGAAAGGAATATTTTTTAAAATTGAAGGGAAAATTATTTTTTACTTTTTCTGATATTTCAGTCGATTTGATAAAGCACAACAATATATAATTACCCTACAATATTATTCTTTGATAACATTACTTATTTGTCAAAATTACGCTATTTCTTTTAATAATTTGACTAATCTTTATAATACGTACTCTCGAAATAAATTTCAAAAACTTCTATGTCCTCAATATTGAAAATTACATAATGACGGTTCGACCTATTTAAATTTTATTCAAGGCATTATCACTTTTATCTAAAGTAATTATAATTGTACTTAATACCTGAAGCATACTACATCGAGATTGAATATTTTATCAATTTCAAATAAATTAAAAAAACTTAAACCAGTACATAACTTTTAAAAAATTATGAGATGGTTTCATACATACCTATGTACCAATAAAAAACTTGATAATTGTTTATAATGAAAACCAGTAGAAAATCATTACATTTAGTTTACATAATAAAAGACATAGTAATTTGTGGTTTTGGAACCTTTATAAGAAGTTCTTCCATTAATTTAAGAGGTTCTTTGAATTTAAAAAAAGATTATGGAGCCCAGTCTAAAAAAGTTTAACGTATAAACACCAAATATCATGTAAAAATGAGCTATAAGTGACCTGGATTTTTTTTTATAAGTCGGGGAAAACCTGGAAGTCAAGGAATTCTATATTATTTTTGAACTATGAACCCTGTACTCAGTACCAATATTCTCTATTATAACTTTTTGACTTTAAACAATTTTGCAAATCTAATATACATTTTCCTTTTTTTTACATTTTTGAAATATATTTAAAAACATTTTATTCTTTGTAATACAAATAAGAATCTGAGATAATGGATGTTTTTGTCTTTCAAAATAACTTACTTCAATTCTCTCAAATTAAAGATGTCCAAACTCAAATCATATAAAATTTTACAAAAATGTTAAACGTATATATATTTATGTCATTATACAGAATGTTTTCTAAAATGACATAAATGGTACCAATGAATCTACAGCTCAAAAGAATACGTTCTGTATAAAAATAACTGTAATAAAATGTTCACCCCTTAGCCTTTCAGTTTTCAGAAAAATATGAAATACCAACTGTAATCTGAAAATTAAAAAGAGGATAACAGTCAAATTTTCTACTAATGCATATGCAACATTCTTAACATTTTTTCAAAGATTTCTGTCCCTTGAAAAGGATTGTAATAAGAATCCCCTAAGTTATTTTTGGATAAAACTTTTATGGCAGGAAAATAAGCCCTAACAAGAAGACTATACCATTAGAGGTATCTAATCGCCCAGTTTCTCACCGACAGACTTTCTTAGTAAGACACAGTAGACTTCGAGAAACTAAAAGAATACAGTCTGATCGCGAGGGAAACAGACGAAGATCTTTGTTAAAAAAATCTGCCAGCATTACTTAAGGATACATCATTAGATCAAGCCATGTGGTACATGTAGGATGGTGTTCCAGATCACAGCACAATGACAGTTAAGTAATGGCTTAATTTAAATTATCCCAATTGTTGAATTTTTTTCTTTGGGGGACATATGAAATGCATCATTTACAGTACTCCAGCTAACGGTGTTGAGAGACTATAATATATAAGAATTTTTCCTTACAGTTAACGATATCTCCAATAATCCCAAAATTTTTGCATGAATATGGGACAACTTTCACTTTCAATGTATTAGACTGTATTTAAAACAAAGTGGAAATTATTTCGAAAATATTATTTAAGTATTCTTCTCACTTTTACATACGTTTAATAAAAAATAAATAATATATTTCATAATTTAAAATAAATTTGTTTTATTATTTTTTTTATAAAGATCTTCGATCCTTTCGCACGCTCTATTTTGTCCAATTTCATAGTCTTCTTTCTACTACCTTGAAAATCTGTCTGGGGAACTAGGCAATTTGAACGTCTCTGATGGTATTTTCTTTTTATAGTGGCACCATTTTTCCCACATTTGAAGAATACTTACAGCTAATTGACAAATTCATTATTAATAAAATTATTTACCATAATTCCCAAGCTATTGTAAAAAAAATAAATTATTAAGTAGCAAATCCAAAGAACATTTCACTCCTGAAGTGTTCTTTTTTGTTCCCTCCTGACCCCTCAAGCACCAACAATTTTTATGGAGCTCTATGCTCCAACGAAGAGTTCTGTTATTTACTAAAAAAATAGGTAGCGTAACATAATTCTCTATGGGTTAGGGAAATAATTTTTGGGTTTATGTATTTTATATTTATTAAAGGTTGCGAATTTATAGAAAAATCTTTGTTAATTGGTTCGGTTTATGTACTGTTCTATCACGTTTAACATAATACATACACTGAATTTCTTTATGGTCTGAAATTCACTCTTTTTAAGAAATGCTGTGGAATCGTATCATAGAATGTCGCCTCAAAAGAGGAAGGTGTTATTAAATGCAATAAATATGTACATAAATTTTGCATGCAAAATATATAAAATACTCATGATAAATTTATTTAAATAAAATATTTGATAATTAAAAACCAATAATAACTCATAATAACAATAATCAGTTTTATAGGTTAAGTTGACGTAATATATCAAGATTTCACAAGCTCTGTTGAACTACTGTTACTGTTACCGTAGTAGTTCCAATAATCAATAATGCTTATATTTATATTGCTAAATATTTTCGGATAACATTTACATTTACAGAATATTCTTCATATAACATAATTATACGGAATACGTTTTCCACCGATATTTTTAAAAGGATCATACTATAATCATAACTTTTAAGAAAACTAAATTCCAAAGGAAAATTACAGTATTCTACCTTTTAATTAATACATTTTATTGTAATTATCGTCGTTAAATATATTTATAACATTGCATTTTTTTCCCACGTATTTTACATTTACAATCTACGAGTTTACTGTTTAAAAACGAGGTTCGTTGTTCATTTCTGAAATCATTTTTTTTTTCATTTTTTAAAACGAATTTTATGTCGTATAAATATTTATTATGTTTTTTATATTTTATTTAGAAACCATTCATTTAAATTTTTTTTTATAATGACCTATTTCGCTTTACAATTATTATAATTGACTCTGTACTCCTGCCATCTATCCGCCACACGTGGAATAAAATATCGGTAATCTAGGTATACCCACATTGGTTTTATTTCTAAATTAAGTTAAATATTATATATATATAATATATACTTTTTTCCTTTTTTGTCCCGAGCTATCTTTTAATTTGCACAACTTTTATAATAATCATATTGTATAGGTATAAAATTATTATGTTTACATAAATATCTCAAAAACAATTTACATAGATTAATGTAACTTATAATAGCAACTTCAGTACATAATTATCAACCAGAGTAACGGATATGTGGACGAAACACTGTTAATAACAGTCACTATAACTTTCAACAAGAAATATTTTTAAATTTTATATCCTTTCTTTCCTATTTTATTAGAAAAACGAGCATCACTACAAGATATTTTCCTTTGCCTAACAAAAATTTAAATATATTATGGAATGTAATTCTAACAATTCAATTTGTCAAAAAAATAAAATTGAAATTTTCCAATAATGCCTTCGTTGTCAAAGAGTTTGTTATAACATTTAAAAAATTACTTTACAAACAGTTAATTTTAGAGGGCTTCTATAATACAAACATAAATACATTTACTATAGGTATATTACCTACTTTTTAAAAGGCCACTAAAATCATACCTTAATTACAGAATAGGTCTCATATATACTCTTGAATAATTAACCATTTACCTTTTAATTATTTCATTTATTGTAATTAATCATTGTCACACAATCATAACACAACATTATTTCTCTCCATATGTTTTTGCAGTCTACTCACTGTCAAAAATTGATATCAAGTGCATTTCTGAGATAAATTTTTGCACTTTTTAAAACGATTTTACATTTTCTTTGTAAAAATATACATTTATATTTTTTTATAATTTCTTTCAATAAAAAAACAAATTGAAATAAACGTAATTTTTAAAGTATTTCCTCTTTCAAATTTAACATTTGCATTGACTCTACAGTTCTGCCATCTGTACGCTATGCGTCTAACTGTTTAACAAAATGAAAATGAAAATACCAGTCGAGTCAACGAATTACGTATAGCAATGTACATCGAGATCAAGTGATCAAGTGGTCGATTTATCAATAATTGAATAACCCACGCTTACCCAAGCCAATTTTTGTGCGTCTCATTCAATAATTTCAAGCATAGAACTGTATAGATTTTCATTGTAATCCGTTTTTTTCAAAACGTTTTTTCTATACACAGTTTAATAGGTAAGTACCACTCTTTCCCATATTATACTTCGGTATAATTCACATATTACTGTTATTTATATTAGATCACTATGCCGAAAAAAGTTAGGAAACGATTGACCCAACGGAAGGGGGTCCGCATAACTGGCCAGCGAACAAAGAGATCTGTCCCTGAGCAGACGACTGAAGAAGATACGAATAGCAATATTTCTGTAGAGTTGCCTCCTTCTCCCGTCATTGTTTCTTCTGCAGAAGCAGGAGTAATGGTTCACACAGATATGCCTCAGCTGGTTGAAGTACAGCATCATATAATTCCACCAGTAGCTGTGGTACAGGAAATCTCCTTATTAAATAGGGTGCCACTTGATCTTTCTACTGAGGACTTAACAGAAGCTGGACCTCCCACTTTACTAGGTAATTATCACAATTTTACTTTTGAACCTATCTAATTTCTCTTTTGGTATACATGAATACCACATTATAAAGTTTTATACTTATTTTCTATGATAGCGACACAGATTATTGTATTTTTCAAAAAATACTTGCAACTTTTCTCAGTACAAATATTCAATTTTATAACTTCTTGAATAAAAATCAATTCTTTTGCACCAATAGCGTTTAGCGTAAAAACTAAAAATACTTATATACAGGGTATAACGTAAAGGTTGGGAATAAATTAAATGGTGGATTTTTTATTTTAAAAAATAAATATTTGTCATATAAAGTTGTGATGCTCTACAGGTTTTCTTTTCGAAGCTACAGGGCGCTAAAAAATTCAAAAAATTTGGGTTTTTATTATCATTTTCAATGCGAAAGTCTTTTTTCAATGCCTATTTGACCATATTCGGTGCCTTAGTCAAAGCATACTTCATAATGTTTTTGTTATTTTTATTTTCCTATGTTAGCAGTGAGAAAAATTGGTATTTACAAAAGATTTATTTACGGAAAAATTACAAAAGCTAGAAATAAAACGCAAGAGGGCAATTTTGTTTAAAAGAAAAAGTGGATCATAAAAAAATATTAAAAAAATGTTTTTGACAGTGGCGTACCACAATTTTCTTCGAAAAACCTTACGGTACAATCCGTATGAACGACACTGAGTAACTCACAAAGTCAATCTTTTTTCTGTTACTGGGGGATTATCAATTTAACCCAAGGCTAAAATTTTGTTCCATTTCTTATAATATTCGAAAGTTATTCGAGGAAAACTAAATTTTTTGAAACTTTTTAGCGCCCTGTACCTTGGAAAAGAAAACCCGTAGAGCATAATTTCATATGAGAGAAGATTATTTTTTAAACCAAAAAATCCACCTTTTAATTTATTAACAAACCTTTATGATACACCCAGTATTTTAAGTTTCACTCTTTTGCCTCTTATTTTCAAATTACTAAAATTGGCTGCCAATTAAATATAAAACATTATACATTGAAAATATAAGGTACTCAACATTTTATTTATTAAAGTTGCAAAATACATAAAAATATTTATAAAATAAATATAGATAATTATTCTATTGAAAAGGACATACAAAGAATTCAAAACCTATGAAACAATCGCCCCTTAAATTGCTTAACCATTTCTTATATTTATCCAACTTTCTTCTCAAATTACATGAGATCAAAAATTTTTTATTTAACATTCCTTATGTGATTTTTTATGTAACAAACTGTGGTTTACTTAATTCTTCCGTAATTTCATATTTTTAACAAAATGCTCCTACAGTTGTTTTACTTTTAATATTTAATATGTTTCTAAGGCAATAATTTGCTTTCTTTTCTATTCATCCAATCACTTCATACAAACTGTATAAAAATTATGTACATTCAATTAATTAAAAATTCTTATCCATAGTTCAATACGTCCCGATGAATATTTATTCAATATTTTTCTTTTTTTTTCTTTTTCAAGACAACTCTATCCATTATTTTAAATATTTCCATGGCATATTCAGGGTTCGTAGCGGTCTGAAAAACCGGGAAAAGTCAGGAAATTCATTATTCTTCACAAAAAATATGGAATAGTTAGGGAATTTTAAAAGTATTTATGAAAGATAGGGAATTCGATGTTTGCAACTGGAAATTTTGTGAAAACCGGGTTTGAATTAGAGAAAACTATTTGTGGTTTTGAAACCTTTATAAGAGCTTCTTTGGGTATAAAAAAGATTATGAATTGCAGTCTAGAAAAACTGTAATGCGTAAACACCAATTAGTGTGTAAAAATAACGTAGAAGTGATCTGAATTTTTTTTTATAAGTCTGAATTCTATATTACTTTTGAACTATGAATCCTGATACTGTATTAGAACTTTTTGTGAATATTTTATATGTCACTTGATCTATTATTAAAAGTATATCTACTACATATTGCTGCAATACTTTGAGGAGATAAATATGCATTTCAATTCTTTATTACAATTTATCAATTACAAACAAAAAGATGAATATGTAAGAGGCATTCAAATCTAACCTAATTAGATGTCATCCGTTTACTGCACTTTTCTCATATACAAATATTTTATTTAATTATTAATCAAATGTTTTCCAAAAAGTAGTATAGTTTTTTCTAACTTATTTTTGTCCAAAGCAACAACTCTATATAGATATAGTTTTTTGCAACAAAGCACTACAAATTTAAATATATACATTTATAATTTTTGAAATAATTTCGGGAAAAGAATCATCATTAGAGTTTTACCCATGGTGTTGCAAAATGTTGTTCGCAAAATTCTATATCCAAAAATATGGAAAAAAATTCCAATGAACGTAGATTCCGCAAATGCTTCATTTCCAGAAAAGGGGATGTCACAACAAAATAATGTTCTTTATTGATAATTTCTAAATTTTTCATTAAAAACGTTTCAATTTGAGTCAACACATCTAAGACCCATCAGGGGCGTAGATGTAAGGGAGTACCTATTGATTTTTGACCATAAAGTCTATGCCGGTGGTTTTTCTACTGGTTTTTACTTTATTTTTAGAAACCTCATTTAATTTACAGCAAAAAAATGCCCTTGCACATTTGTCATTTAGCGAGCGGCTTTCGAGCTATTAAGGATTTTTAAAAATCTTGCTAATCTTTCTATGAAACCATTAACTATTAAAAAAACATGGTGACTGTCACTTAAAAATAACATACGCTGTCACTATGGAGCAATAAATGACCCAAATTTAAATGATCTCTAATGAAAAATTTATAAATTATCAATACAAAACATATTTTTGTTATTTTTTTTACACTCCCTATTTCGAAAACGAAGAAGTTGCGGACATACTTTAATAGGATTTTTTTTCGTATTTTTGAATATAGAATCTGCTCCAGAATTCTCTGTGCAATATTTTGCAACACCCTGTATATATGAAGGGACCAAAAGTTAAATTTATATTGAATAAAATTAAAATTTTTATACAATTTTCAACAAACAATTTTCCATTGATAAAATTACAGTATGGGATATAAGCTACCCTCACATAAAATTTCATACTTTTTCAGAAAAAAAAAAAATTAAATTTAAATATAAAAGAATCTCTAACTTTTAGACTATTTCTACCAAAAGAATTTTGAATGGGAAAGTAGATTACCCTCACATAAAATTTCATGGATTTGCAAAAGATCTATGGAATACTAATGGAACAAATACTGTAAATTTAAATGGAAAAAAATATAACAGACAATTTTCAAAAAACGATTTTCGATTTGTAAAATTATAGTTTGGAATGTAAAATACCTCACATAAAATTTGATGTAATTTCATGAAATCTCTGGGGATTGTAATAAACAAAAAGTTGTAATTCAATATATGGAAAAATTTCTAGCCTCTAAACAACTTTCGGGATAAGAATTATCATTGGGGTCTACAGGACAGGCCACCAGTAACGCCTCGGTGGCTAAGGACCAAACGGCAAATGTTATAAAAACCTGTTTCGGTGGGTAGGTGTAGATTGATTACACTTACATTTTAAAAATGTTTTGAAATATACAAGGTATCCAGGAAATGCGTACCATATCAAAGTTATGTATTTTTAAATGGAATACCCTGTATTTTACTACATTTTTGAAAGCACTGTAAAAAAATAGGTGAACTTTATTAAAGGTTCTGCATAGCCTAGGACTTATTGTTTGTACGATATTTCAATTTTAGTGAAAGTGCACGCTTAGCGTAGGAATTTAATATTAGCAATAAAAAAATAATTTTAAGGAAGCATCTTTATAGAGTGTATTTTAGATCCTTGAAGTTATAAATTATTATATTTGTCGTCACTTAGTATTATGCGGATGTTCAAAAAACTGCCGGATACTTCGCTCAACTTTAAGCAGCAATAACTTGGTGATTTTAAATGAGACCCCCAGTATATTTTTACTGTGGAAGTTAGAAAATTTAAAACTCTTTCAAACTATGTGTGTGTTTCTTATACCTATCTCTAATGGTATTGGAGATATTTGTGCCGTTTGGTATTTTATCAAATTTTTTTTTTGTAAGATGTATCAACATGTCTTTATTGAGATCATTATTGAATTGGGAAAGCGTTAATCATAACAATATTCAAAAAAGCTTTCTAACAATATTATTTTATAAGCAGAATAATTATAAAAAGTTATTAATTTTGTATAAATATGTTTGTTGTAATTAATTAGGAACAACATGAAAAATATTTATTAAAGGAAATTTTATTTTTAAAACAAACAGAAAAATTTTAATTGATGATCGAATTGATAACCATTCTCTTGAATAGAGCATCTTATTTTATCTTTAAAGGATATCCTTACATTCCTTAGAATATCTGGGGTGATTGTAGTAGTAGGTGGAACACTGTGTACAAGATTTTTTATATAGCCCGAAACAAAAAAGTCCATTATGGTGAGGTTTGGATATCTAAGTGGCCACTGACATGCACCATTCTTACTTATCTATTTATTACTAAATTTTCGATTTAAATAATTTTTCACTGAATATGAAAAATTTGAAGGTGCACCATTTAATTACATTCTCATTTTTCTCATTATACTTAAAGAGAGGTCAAGAAAAACCCAACTCAATTCAATAAAGAACTTGATGAAAACACGTGGATACATTTTACAAAAAAATTCGATAAAAAAATGAAACGACACAAATAGAGACAGATATAGGGAACCTATACACAGTTTGAAAAAGTTTTAAAATTCATAACTTCCAAATTAAAATATACTGGGTGTCCCATTTAAAATAACCAAGTTATTGCTGTTTAAAATTGAAAGAAGTATTTAGCAGTTTTTTGAACATCCTGTTCAGTACTAAGTGACGATAAAGTATAATAATTTATAACTTCAAGGATCTAAAATACACTCTCCAAAGCTACTTCCTTAAAATAATTTTTTTATTGCTAATATTAAATTTCTACGCAAATCCTACATTTTCAATAAAATTGAAATATCTCACAAACAATAAGTCAGAACCTTTAATAAAGTTCACCTATGTTTTTACGGTGCTTTCAATAATGCAGTAAAATACAGGGTGTTCCATTTAAAAATACATAACTTTGATTTGGTACGCTTTTCTTGGACACCCTCTATATTTCAAAATATTTTTAAAATGTAGCCGTAATCCACCTACACGTACCCACCTAAACGGGTTTCTATAAGATTTGCCCTTTGATCCCTAGCGACCGAGGTGTTACTGGTGGCCCACTCTGTATATATACGAAAAGACCAAAAATTAAATTTAAATTGAAAAAAATTCAAATTTTTATACAATTTTCAAGAAACTATTTTCCATTGGTAAAATTATAATATGGGATGTAAACTACCCTCACATAAAATTTCATACATTTTCAAAAAATTGTATGAAATCCATGTCAAGCAGAAAAAAAATAATTGATATATATATATATAGACAAATTTTTAACTTTTAGACAATTTGTACCAAAAGAATTTTGCTATAGGGAAGTAGATTACCCTCACGTAAAATTTCGTGGATGTGCAAAAAGTCTATGGAACACTAAAAAGACAAAAACTAGATTTAAATGGGAAAAAAACAGATAATTTTCAAAAAACGATTATTTATAAAATTATAGTTTGGGATGTAAACTACCCTCACTAAAAATTTCATGCACTTTCAAAAAATTCTTGAGGTTCATAGCAAACAAAAAACCAAATTTAAATATTGAAAAATATGTAACTTTTAGACAATTAAGGAAGCAGAAAATGTAAAATTTAAATGGAAAAAATAAATGAAACAATTTTCAAGATACTATTTTCCATTGGCAAAATTATTGTTTGGGATATCGGCTACCTACGTATAATTTTATGCTCTTTCAGATGATCCCTGGGGGGGATCGAACAAAAAACTGTAATTATATATATATAAAACAATTTCTAATTTTTTCACCATTTTTGGGAAACTAATTATAAATGAAGAAATAGACTAGCCTTACGTAAAGTTATATAAGGTCTATGGAATATTAAAGGGGTAAATACAGTAAAAAATGGAAAAGAATCTAACTTAAACAATTTTTAAGAAATAATTTTCCATTTTTAAAATTATAGTTTGGGATGTCAGCTAACCTCACATAAATTTTCTATACATTTAAATATATTACACATTTACTATTTTTACAGGACTTTCGTGAAAAAAGTTATATACAGGGTGTTCGGAAAAAGTGGTACTTCACTTTGAGGATAGATTTGTTGACTTAAAATAAGATAAAAATTTCATATAAACATGGGTCCTCAAATCCACCCCGCGGAAGGTAAACACTTTTGAAGATGACTTTAAATAAATGGATTTTTGCCAATAACTTTTAACTGCTTTAAAGGAGAGGGATAAGTTTTGGGTGATAAGTTACAGTTATTAAGAAACATAATTATTTGAGGGTATTAGTTGATCCAGGTTATAACCCATGGCGTGCAAACCAGGAGGGTGTGACCAAATTTTTATCAAAAAATATGTTCAGCTAATTTCTGGATATTTTTGTCCTACCAAATAACTTTTTGCACTTTAGTAGTAACTTATCACCCAAAACTTATCCCTCTCCTTCAAAGCAGTTAAAAGTTATTGGCAAAAAACCATTTGTTCAAAGTCATTTTCAAACGTGTCTACCTCCATTGGAGTGGATTTGTGGACCCCTGTTTATATGAATTTTTGGTCTTATTTTCAGTCGACAAATTTACCCTCAAAGTAAAGTACCGCTTTTTTTCCATAGAGATCTATATATACTGAGGGATCAAAAACTGTAAATTTAAATGGAAAAAAGTTCTAATTTTGACAGTATTTTCAGAAAACGATTTTCAATTATTGATAAAATTATAATTTAGAGTAGGCTATCCTCACATATAACTTTATACACTTTCAGAGGTTCCCTAGGAATTATAACAAGCAAAAAAACTGTAAATCTATCAAATTTTATGTAAAGATATCTACTCTATGTTCCTATCCATAATGGAAAATTGCTTACTAAAAATCGTTTAAAATTTAACAATATTTCTACATTAAAAATTTACATTTTTTTAACTATTCTAAACCTTAAAGACTCGCTGCAATTCATGATATTATATTCGACATTAAATTACATCTCAACATATAATTCTGCTGAAAAAAATATCTCTTAAAGTAATACAACTATTACAATTTGTTTATCTTATTCATCTGACTATTCATAGTCCCATCAAATCTGAAGCATCCTCTTTAATTACATGTGTAATATTCTTAAACAGAAACTCACCATACTAAATAAAATTTATTTCTATCTTTTTCACTTGAAATGATTTTGAAACCTATACATCTGGCAACTTTTTCAAATATACAAAAATACCTTAAACCTCTGCAAATAATTATATCCAATTTTTGTATATTTCATATACAAATTTATCAATCTATGACAACACTACTACGAGGTATTGTCATTAAAAATTACAACAGAAATTTGAAATATTTATATATATGACGTTTCATAAAACACTTGCATTTTCCAAAAATCATTAAAAAAAATTCTTAAATTTCTTACATACACTAAGTGGTCAATTTTAATTAAGATGCAAGGAACAAGCTGTACATTGATGGAATAGCTAATATAGATTTTCGGAAACTTTTTTTTAATTTTAATACAGCTGTACAAATAAATCTTAACTAACGAATTTCAATATTCTTCGATAAGTAATATTTACATACCGCCCAGTATTTGAGGGTGTCCTAATTAAACTTCATTATTATGCAAAATTTACACTTTAATTAACTATATAGGGTGTTTCTTAATAACGTGTTAATATTTAAGGAGGTTATTCTTGGGTCCACTTTAAGAAAAAAACTTCATATGAACATATGTCCTAAAAGTCTTAACTTTTGAACTACAGGGTGCTAAATTTTTATGAAAAAACATTTTTTTATTATAACTTTGGAATTACCCTAGACATTTTTTCTAATTTGATACACGCCTTCTATTTTTCCTCAAAAATATTCAATTCAAAACCGGTACATCAGTAAATGCATCTCGATGAATAGAAGGCGTGCACCAAATTTGAAAAAATATGTAGGGTAATACCAAACTTATAAAAAAATGTTTTTTCATAAAACTTTAGCACCCTGTAATTAAAAAATTAAGACTCAGGACATATGTTCATATGTTTTTTTTTTCTTAAAATGGACCCAAGAATAACCTCTTTAAATATTTGCACGTTATTAAAAAACACCCTGTACATTTTAAATTTAGATGGATTTACCATTATTCAAAAGTTTATACATATTCTGATGTAATTTTTTTCCACGAAACTTCCAATAAAATAATTACATGTACATGTTAATATTCAAATAGTGACAAGTTGATTTATATCGTACAAAAAGTTTAACAAAAGTTCAAATTTAATAGAGATATTGAATTACATTGGAATATCTTCTTTAAGAACAGCCCAGCTTCCTAAAATATGGCTTACTGCATCAGTAACCCCCATCTTTAAAAAAGGCGATAAACTGGATGCAAATAACTACAGACCAATAAGCTTAACACCTGTCTGCGTAAAAACTCTGGAACGTATAATAAAGGAGGACCTTCTCAGCTACTTACTTGCCCACAGCATTATTCCTGATACACAGCATGGTTTCCTTCCGGGCCGTTCTACCTTTACGAACCTTTTATCGTCTGTGAACTCGTGGACACTATGGCTAGACAAGGGATTTCCAGTCGACGTTCTGTATTTTGATTTTGCCAAGGCGTTTGATAGAGTCCCGAAAAACAGGCTATTGTATAAATTGGAACATAATGGTATACGAGGCCCATTACTTGCCTGGATAGATAGTTTCCTCACAAATCGAACGTTTTCAGTACGAGTTGGCAAATCGCATTCAGAATCTCAAGCAGCTCTTTCAGGGGTACCGCAAGGCTCTGTTCTTGGACCAGTCCTATTTTTGGTATATACAGCTGATCTCTCGCTACAGCTCAAATCGCAGCATGCACTGTATGCCGATGATACTAAGATATTTGGAAATGCACTACAAGATCAAACTCTACAAGATGATATTAATTCCATCGAGCACTGGTGCTATGATTGGCTCATCCCTTTGAATCTAAATAAGTGTACTGTTATACATATTGGTAAAAATAATCCCAAGGCAACATACACTTTCGGTCAAGGTCAACTTATAACAACTGTCGAAAACCAGAACGATTTGGGTGTAGTAATCAATTCCAGTCTCACTTGGTCTGAACATATTTCCACCGTTGTGAAAAAAGCCAACTCCGTGTCTTATCTTCTAAATAAGTGTTTCCAGAGTTCAAACGATCAGGTCTTCTTAAAATTATATAAAACATATATTCGTCCGCATCTGGAATACTGCGTGAACATATGGTCCCCTTACCTGATAAAAGATATTAATCTGATAGAGAGCGTGCAGAGAAGATTCACAAAATGGATCCCCAAATTTAGATCTCTTCCATATCATCACCGTTTGGATAATTTGAGAATTACTTGCACTAATGTGAGACGTCTTCGTGGTGATCTTATCCAAATGTATAAGATTATAAATAATCAATACAGTTTAACTTTTGGAGACCTATTTAGGTTAAATTTGGATGAGCGTTTACGTGGTCATCAGTTTAAATTATCGAGAGAAAACTTCAAAACGTCTTTGCGTCAAAATTTCTTCCCAAATAGAGTGTTCTACCATTGGAATAGCCTACCTTCATCTGTTGTTACTGCCCCATCGGTCAACTCTTTCAAGAACAGGTTGGATGTATGGATGTCATCAGAATTTTTACATTGAGTGCGCGCCTAGTGTATTTTCGTGTGCGGTTTATGGCCTGTTTCGCTAGTTAGCTGTGATTTCTATTGTTATTTTGGTATTCTGTTCACATACTTATTTGTTCTTTTTCTTTTATGTTAGCTATTTATTTTACTGTTACTCTAAAAGCTGTTAACTGTCATTTTGTATATTTTATTGGACTAAATAGGCTTTGCCTCTGTCCTTGCTATTATGTAATAATAATAATAATAATAATATCTAACTCTCAAAGTAACAAATATGCTTAACAATTGTCTACGACAATCCCGTAAACCCCGTTATAGCATTTTTCTTTGAAATACTTTAAAAAGTTGAAAAAGTTAGTTTTAATACAATTAAATAAAATTTGTTTTGAAAGAAAAATGGCACTAAAGTAACTTATTAAACTCGCTTTATATATTATGGCAACGTTTTCTTTTTTTATTTAATTCTATTACAAAGCTAAGCTTACCTAAGCTCAATGTATAGTACAATACATAACCCTATATATTAAGTAGTACCATACATTTTCTAATCATTTCCTCTAAATAATATTATTTAATCATTTCAAATTACTCTCTAATGTATACAGGGTGTTTCTAAAATAGGGTTTCAAACTGCGTTTATAACTCATTAAAATAAGCCAAAAAGTTCCTATTAACACCCTTAAGAAGTTATATGCCCTTAAAAGGGCTCAAACAAAACTGTTTTTTTTTCTGTTATTGATAAAACGGTCGCAAATAAATAGAAAAAAATTTATGGGTCTTACATAACTTTTTATGGGCACATGGGCTACTCCGTTTTTCGACATGCAAATCATATGCGTCCCATTTAGGTTAGTGAAGGGGGTTTTCGGCCCGTAATTTTCTTTATTTCAATTTATTTACAATTTTACAGATTTATAAAATCTTAAAAATATTACGTAAATAATATTATCTTTGTCCAAATCGAGATTTCCAATGGTTTTCGAGTAAATTGGGTTTGAAAATTACTCTGCTCTTTAAGTTATTAGGCCAAAAATTATAAAAATCTGTTTACCATGGCAAATAAAAGACTGACGTTGCCACAACGCTTAACATTTCCAGCCGCACGGCCGTACATAAAGTGCATATCTGCCATTTCCGTGTTTGAATATGACATTTTATGAGTTGCAATAATGTTGTATACTTAAATTTTCCACTTACCACTTTTACTAATTAAACACTGCAAAGATCAATTGACAGTTTATCAATAACTTAAATTGTTAAGCGTTGTGGCAACGTCAGTCTTTTATTTGCCATGGTAAACAGATTTTTGTAAATTTTGGCCTAATAACTTAAAAAGCAGAGTAATTTTCAAACTAAATCGAAATATCGATTTGGACAAAGATAATATTTTTACGTAAAATTGTTAAGATTTTATTAATCTGTAGAGAAAATTGTAAAAAAATTGAAATAAAAAAAAACGAGCCGAAAACCCCCTTCACCAATCTAAATGGGACGCATATAATTTGCATGTAGAAAAACGGAGTAAAAGTTAACGTAAAAAGTTATGTAAGATTTTTTTTCTATTTATTTGCGACCGTTTTGTCAATAACAGAAAAAAAAAACAGTTTTGTTTGAGCCTTTTTAAGGGCATATAACTTCCTAAGGGTGCGTTTTAGGGCACATGTTAATAGGAACTCTTTGGCTTATTTTAATGAGTTATAAACACAGCAGAAGTTTGGAACCCTATTTTAGAAACACCCTGTATAATATAATAACATTGTAATAAGTTTACAGATCAAAATTATTCTACCCCATGATAGAGGGTGATTCAGGTTTCAATCGGAATAACTTCAGAAATCGATAGAACTAATAATGTTCATTCATGGTATAAACTTTTTTCTTAAATCACATCGTTTCGGAGATAGAGGGCTTTGAAGTAAGATAATTTTTTCCCATTTCTTAACACTAAAAATACTTTTAAAATAATACTTTTAACCATGATTTTCACAAACGTCAGTTTATACAAATCGTTGTGAGTTTAGTTTCTAATGGGTTGTTATAACGTTAAATAAAATTTATAGGGCTGGGGCACTATATTATCACGAATTTCATTGAATATTTCAGAAACAAGGCCAAATATCGAAAAAAAAAACGAGAGACGTAACAGTTTCAAAATTGACAAAACAAAAGTGGTATGCACCTGTTTTATTAAAATTAATTTTTTTTAAGTTTTAAAATAATATATGGAGGGGATAACACACAAAATACACTTCTAAGAGAGGTAGGTGGTTCAAATTTAAGAAACCGAATTTCACCTCAATCGGATGAGTGGTTCAAAAGTTATGGGGGGAGTGCGGGAGAAAAAATTCCTTTTCAACGCCCTTTATCTCCGAAACAATACGATTTAAGAAAAACATTTATATCATGAAAAATATTATTTTAACCTGTTCTATTGATTAAACCTGAATGGCCCTATATAATTCTGTTAAATAAAAATTGTCCCCTTAAAGTAATACATATAAGAATTAGAATTTTTTTCGCTTATTTGTCAGACTATTCTTGATCCCATCAAATCTAAGAATCCTCTTTAATTGAATGCAATTTTATTAAACAAAAGCTAACTATACTAAATAAAATTTATTTCTTAAAAATTTTTAATTGTTATATCTTTATCCCTTGAAATCATTTGAAACCTATATATCTCCTTGCGACTTTTTCAAATATTATCCAAAAATAACTTACATTTCTGTAAACAATCCTACCAAATTTTTTTATTTCATATAGAAATTTATCAATCTATGATAAAACTACTACGAGGTATTGTCATTAAATATTACAGAAGACATTTGAAATATATTTTTGTCTGATACATTTTATTTTAAAAACATGTAACAAACATACCCCTTTTGCAGCAAATATTGTGACGTTTCATAAAATGAGTATTTTCTGAAAATCATTAGAAAAAAAATATAGTGAAAACAAACAAAAAACTAACATTCTGAACGACCTTTATATTTTATATCAAAAATAAACTTATATTTTTCTCTAATCTCTTCAGAAATTTCATTATAACAATTTTCATTGAAATACGTATTTCAAAAACTTATAAAAATTAATAATATTTCTAAGACCTGTAAAAATTATAATAAACCTGAATATTTCATATCTTTTTATAAAAATAATATAAACCGTTTTAAAATAACATATTGCATGTCACTAAATAAACACATCTATATACATTCTATAATTTAATTTCATTTAATAATTTTTCAATAAACTGGAATGTTATAAATCAAAAACATTAAATTTAAACTATAATCAAAATTAACAATTTTTTAGCACCTACCCGTCTGTTAAAACGGAAATTTTCGAGTGATTCTGAGGACGAACCACCTCAAATCGTCACTGTGGAAGTTATGATTCATCATAATGCCGATACTCATATTGAACAAAATTTCCCAGGATCATCATCACCTGTTGCAGCTTCTACACATTCTAATAACACTCCTGTACCAATTTTAGCCCCACCAATGCCTCAAGATGTTATAGAAATTGGTTAGTCCTTTCATTAATTTATTATCGTTACTAATAAATAATATAGAATAAATTATATAACCGTCAAAATCATTTACCTTTATAAATCATTACTTTTTTTTAATCTTTTCTTTCCAGATGTAGAGAACATAGGTGATGAGATAATTCCTGAATTATCTCCATCTTTATTAGATGACCTCCAAAATGAATTTGCTGATTTACCATTTAACAATCGGAGACAAACAGCAAATCAAATGGATGCCGCCATAGCTGATATTCCCACGAGAGAAGACATTCAACAAGATATAGAACGTCTACGGGATATCGAAAATCACTTGCCGACATACCTTCTGGCTAGCGAAAGAATTGTACTAGGCGGAACTTACAATTTAGGTCCACTCGATCAAATTTGTATTCATTGTTCTGCTTTTTATTTTCGTGTAGAGCCCGTAAGTCGTGGACACTATACAAAATGCTGTCAACAAGGTAATGTAGTTTTAGAAAATTTACCACTTATGCCTGATGTTTTAGCAGCTCTGTTTCAAGGCTTACATCCTTTGTCTGCTCATTTCAGGAGGTGTATATTATTATATAATTATAGTTTTCAATTTGTATCTTTGGAGGCAAACCTACGAGATCTCCCCGCAAGGGGTCCATATGTATTTTCTGTCAGAGGAAAAGTATATCACCACATTTCCAATGTAAATGTTAATGAGCCGTTGCAACGCTACGGACCTATTTATTTTCTAGATCCAGGCGAAGCTGTCGATGCCCGAGCACAAAACAATAATCAAGTCTTAGACAGACGATTAGTTGTTCTTTTGGAACAATTGCTAAGAGATATAAATCCTTATGCTAGGGCATATATGCATTTACGAGAACGTTACAATTTAGAACGGCAAACTATTGACAGACTTCGAGCAGAAGCCGTTCGTAATAACGTAGAACCTCTCCCTTTACAAATACCAAATATAACATTAGAATTGTTAAATGTTCGTGGAATGAACAGACGGCAATATGATTTACCTAGAGTCGAAGAAGTTGCAGCTGTGTACAATTTAATGCTAGACGCCCCAGCAACTCCTAATATGCGTATTTATGTACGCGACGAACCCACCAGGTTCCAAAATGTCTCAGATGAAAGTGAGCATAATGATCCATTAGTATTTCCTCTACTGTTTCCTCAAGGAGAGCCGGGATGGTATATAGGAATGCCCCATAGAAACAATAATCGCAATATAACATTATGTGAGTATTATGCGCATCGTTTTGGAATTAGAAATAACGATTCCAGACTTAAATATGGAGGCAGACTAACACAACAATTTGCTGTCGCTTCGTATATCAAAATTGAAAATAATCGTATCAAATATATATTACGCAACCAAGAGTGACAGAATATGTTGGATTGGCCGATTACCTACATCGTAGGGTCCAAGAAGACAATGCGGATGATGAGGCCGCAACATTGGGTAGAATGGTTATTTTACCATCAAGTTTTATAGGATCTCCCCGATACCAACAACAGCTATTTCAGGACGCCATGGCAGTTGTTGGACGCTTCGGTATACCCAGTCTTTTCATTACGATGACAACCAATGCACGATGGACAGAAATAGTGGACAATATTCCCGCAGGTTATACTGCGAGTGACCATCCATCTCTCATGGACAGAGTATTCCAGTGCAAATTAAATGAAATGGTAGATGACATGCTAAAAAAACAAATTTTTGGGATACCCGTAGCTAACCTCTACGTTATAGAATTCCAAAAAAGAGGGTTACCTCATTGTCATAATCTACTTATTCTAAGGGACCAAGATAAATTAACAGACCCTCGCAGAATTGATGCACTAATTAGTGCAGAAATACCAGATCCGCAATTAGAACCAGAACTATATGAAACCTCTTTCATGGTACACGGCCCTTGCGGAGAATTAAACCCAGAGTCGGTTTGTATGGTGAATGGCCAGTGTTCTAAAAAATATCCTAAAGAATTTAGTGAATTTACAGTAACATCGGAAAAAGGGCAAGTCATATACAAAAGACCAAACAATGGCAGAACTTTGACGATTAGAGCTAATAACAGAAATTGTATTTTAGACAATCGTTGGATAGTTCCTTATAATCCCTATATCTTACTAAAGTATAAATGCCATATTAATATAGAGGCTTGCGCTACTACCCAATGCGTTAAATACTTATATAAATACCTATTTAAAGGTGTAGATCTGGCATTAGTTCGCATTAACGTAGAAAATCAAGCGAATTATAATGAGGTAGAAAACTACTTGAACGCACGGTATATGACTCCTCCGGAGGCCTGTTGGCATATCAATCAATTTGAAACCCATAAAAATACCCACACCGTTTATCGGCTTTGCGTTCATCTACCTACCAGGCAAATGGTTCGTTTCCAACCTGGATTCGAAATACAAGCATTAGAAAATAATGAAATTACCCAACTAACGGCATGGTTTCTGTTAAATCAGAATGACCCCGACGCCCGACAATATCTGTACACCGACATTCCATATCATTACGTATGGAATAGTAGAACTAAACGGTGGACCCGTCGCCAAAGGGGTGCTAACAAAATTGTAACACGAATGTACTCTGTGAGTATACGTAATCAGGAATTATATTACTTACGTTTGTTACTTTTACATGTTCCTGGAGCAATCTCCTACGAAGAGTTACGTACACTAAACGGGGTCATTTACGACACCTTTAAAGAAGCCTGCCAGCACAGAAATTTATTGGCAGATGACGTTGAGTGGAAACGAACTCTGAGAGAAGCTTGCTCTAGAGATATGCCATATCAATTGAGAAGCATGTTCGCTTTCATATTAGTTTTTTGTGAAGTTTCAGATGCTCCGGCGCTTTGGGACGAATTCCGAGATTATTTCATGGAAGATTTCAGGCGCCACGGCCTTTCTGAGGAACGGGCTCTGCAACAAACACTTCAATGTATTCAAACCACACTGCTGCTAAACGGCACTAGATTAGCATCATACGGTTTACCAGAACCTGCAGAAATGGTAATACGTTTTGATCCTATAAATATAGAAACCGAAAGAGTACAAGGTCAGGAAATGTACGAAAACCTCAATCATGAACAAAGAACCATTTGTAATGCAGTAATGAATGCTGTTCATGATGACAACGATCCCAATCGTCTTTTCTTGGTAAATGCCGCGGCAGGATCCGGCAAATCATACCTGTTTCAAACCTTGATCTCAAAGCTACGAGGTGAAGAATTACCCGTATTAGTAGCCTGTCCGACCGGAATAGCTGCTTCAATTCTAAAAGGTGGTCGGACGATTCATTCAGTATTTAAATTACCTTTTGATATTAACGAAACGACGACTACCGGAATCTCCCCTACTACAAGTGAAGGTCGTTACATAGCCTCATGTAAACTCTTAATAATTGACGAAGTCTCCATGGTGACAAATCTTATTTTTAACATAATCGAAAGGGCACTACGAGACATCTGCAGCGATAACAGACCCTTCGGCAATAAAGTGACATTATTAGGCGGAGATTTCCGACAAACCCTACCGGTAGTCGTTGGCGGAAATAGATGTACAATAGTAAACGCCTGTATAAAAAGTAGCCGACACTGGCCTCTATTTACAAATTACGACTTGCAAACAAACGTAAGGGCTATTCAGAATCACGAGTTTGCTACATGGCTCCTGAATTTAGGTAACGGAACTTTACAGCCTCTACGACGAACAATATATGGTAATATTGTACAAATACCCACAAACTGTTACGTTACCAGTGTCCCAGATCTTATCGAGTTCTGCTTTGATGACATGGATCCAACAGTGGCCATAAGTAGGGCTATTTTAGTTCCAACAAATAATATTAGCCATTCCATTAATAAAAAAGTTTTGCAAAAATTAGAGGGCCTGAGCAAAACTTACTGTAGCGCTGACTGTGTGGATACAACGGATGACCCGGCAGCCGAAGTGGCAAATTACACTGTCGAATTTCTAAATTCATTAACTCCCAGTGGACTTCCGCCACACAAATTGGTCTTAAAAGAAGGCGCCGTAATAATGCTTTTACGCAATTTAAACCTAAAAAAAGGTTTGTGCAATGGTACTAGATTAATTGTTCGTTTATTGGGAAACCAGTACATAGACGCTGAAAAAACCGACAGTAGTGGCAGACCTACTGGAGAACGAGTTTTTATTCCCCGTATAGACCTCAAAACAGGAGGTGACACGTTACCATTTAAATTAAAAAGAAGGCAATTTCCCGTTCAGTTAGCTTATACCATGACGATTCATAAATCGCAGGGACAGACCTTCAACCGAGTGGGTATCTATCTGGAGGAACCCGTATTTACTCACGGACAACTCTATGTAGCTTTTTCGAGAGCTAAAAACATAGAAGACGTTAAAATTTATATGTTACAACGTCCAGAACAAGGTAAGCTTTTACCAAACGCTGAAAACATATACACACGAAACGTCGTGTACAGAGAAGTACTATAATATGTTTTATTGTACACCTCATCCATGAGGTTTGAGAGAAACTTTTCATGAAGGTCAGTAACTGGACTTTTTCCTTATTTGATACTCTCTCATCTAATACTCCAAATATGTTTTCAGTATTCCAGCCTTTTCCATTAGACAGTTTGGTATATTATTACAAAACACTAACTATGTGTAACATTTTTGCAAATATGTCATTATAATATCTCATTTTTAGTAGACAAACTTTTCCGATTATAATTATTCTTTACAAGAATTAATTACTTTTTCTATATTCCTATAGATTATGTGAGCACAGGCTAATTTGGCATCGTGCAATCAGTTGCTTTAAATCGAATAAAACAACATGTTTTAATCTTAGAATTGGGAAAATGGTTTGCTATTTATAGCAAACGTATAATCGGAAATAAGAAATATTTATATTTCAANGCACAGGCTAATTTGGCATCGTGCAATCAGTTGCTTTAAATCGAATAAAACAACATGTTTTAATCTTAGAATTGGGAAAATGGTTTGCTATTTATAACAAACGTATAATCGGAAATAAGAAATATTTATATTTCAGTGAACAATATTGGCATATTAAACTGCATCATACAATACCATAATGTATTTTCTTCTCATTTTCATATCTGAGAATTTTTTCTGTCATATGGAAACAGGCAATACTTCCTTCTAATTTTTTATTTGGCACTTGGTATCAAATATGAGGCAAATA
>NW_019418000.1:0-25937 GCF_000390285.2 Anoplophora glabripennis
ATCAATGAAGGTCTTGAATATTTTTATATTTGAATTGTTTGTCTACCGGTTTTTTGAAAATAAAATTTTGAAAAGAATTTTGCGAAGAAACGGAGAAATCTGTCGAGGAAATTTCGATGTTCTCTTCCACCCGCCCCTCTACCACCAGTTGGTCCTCATTATTTGCTTCGCCATCCAACGCCGAACGGTTTTCCGCATTTTCCCCTCCACTTTGATCGTTTCCTCGTCATTTTGGGAAGAAATGTCCGAAGTGGATAAGGAAATTGCGTCATCGTCGTTCGGCGACGAAAGGGGCCGCAAAATCCTATGTGGCGGTGGTCTTTCACCACTGTCGTCACTTTCTGACGAAGTTACACTAATTGGAGC
This sequence comes from Anoplophora glabripennis, assembly GCF_000390285.2. Taxonomy (NCBI): domain Eukaryota; kingdom Metazoa; phylum Arthropoda; class Insecta; order Coleoptera; family Cerambycidae; genus Anoplophora; species Anoplophora glabripennis. Next base: position 367 of record NW_019418000.1, read on the forward strand.
GGGAAACATCCACATTAGAATGTCGTCTGGAACAGCACTTATATCCGATTTTTCTTCAATATTCACCATTGTGACCACCACCTCCCCGACGACGTAGATTCGTCTGAAGAATCACTTATTCGTTTTTTCCTTCCTCTTTTTGGCAGTTGGTCCTCATTATTTGCTTTGCCATCCGACGCCGAACGTTTTTCCGCATTTTTCCCCTCCACTTCGATCGTTTCCTCGTCATTTTGGGCAGAAATGTCCGAATTGGATAAGGAAATTGCGTCGTCGTCGTTCGGCTACGAAAGGGGCCGCAAAATCCTATGTTAGTTGAATAGCTGTGCCTATTCTGCTCCACAATTCAATATGGCGACTGGAGCAGGATCGACATAGCTTTCAGCCGGCTACGTCACAGCGGCTGACGTCTGCGCGATAGAGGTTGATAACCGTTCGTGCCGACTAGAAGTATTATTTATGTACGGATCTCTTATTAGAAGTAGGGTTGTTGATGATTTTTTAGCATTTCTTCTGATACAATGAGTGGTCAAAAGCTGGTTGTGTTTAACTTGGATAATAATAAAACTTATATACTTATGGATCCTGATGGCTGGTTTGAAAAAGCAAGAAAATCAAATTTGATGGATTTGATCAGTGATAGAGCTCATTAACGACCTACATACCTACCAAACAGAAAATGTTTCCCATGTGAAACAAAGGATTATTTTAAGAGTGCAGATGTATCGAAGCATGTTCCTAGTTCTTACTTTGATAAAAATAAGTCCAAGTAACTGTTGTTGCTAGTACTTTGCTGTGTTAATTAAAGAATATCTAACTAGTGCGTCTAATGTTATAGTGTTTTTTAAATCACATAACATTTGTTTTAATCTGGGAATTTCATTACTTTTTGTTATATACAAATTAAACACAGTGAGCTTTTAAAATATTATTTATTAAAACAATACAATATAATTCAAACATTATTTTGTGATAGATTTAACCACATTTGCAAATGTGGTAGCCAATTGCTGAGATCTTCGTTTGGAACGTTATTCCAATTTGATTCCTCTACCTCCTGTTGAGCATTCGATGGCCCTTCGTTAACAGTGCTCTGTTGTTCATCATTGATACGCTCCCGGTTTCTCTGAATTAAATTCCTGAGATCATCATTTGGAGCGTTATTCCAATATGATCCCTGTCCCTCCTGTTGAGCAACCCATGGCCCATTGTTAACAGTGCTCTGTTGTCCATCATTGATGCTCTCCCAGTTCCTTAGATTTAAATTTTGTTGCTGATACAGGCTGCATTTTATCAAATGTTCTACCAACCAACGTCGTAAGAAACGATTACGGGCAACTAATTGTTGCTGATACAGGTCTCGTCTACATTTTTTCAAATGTTTTGCCAACCGACGTCGTAAGAGACGATGATTGGGAACTAATGGACAATTGACAAAATCTGTAACAAATATATATTAGTCAAAAACTAGATAATCACAAAAAAATAATTTATTATTTCCGAGATATTAAGGTTTCAATTATTACTTACCCCTGTAAACCATATTAATAAGAAAATATATATTTTCAAGTTAAATAATTGTAAATGTTGAAATAATGATACATTTACTTGTTTAATGCAGGTATATATATCCTGATAGCCTAACCCTTCCACTATAAAAAGTAGGAGGGTAAATAAGATAGAGGAGGTACTGGAGAAATATGGTCGGGTAAGGTATATATACATATATGAGACTTATTTGAACTCAGTTATAACATTCATTTACATTCAACATGGATCTGCAAAAGTTGAACAAGGCAACTTCATATAAAGAACTGAAGAATATTAAAGATTTACATATAAATCAAAAGTATAAAATAGTGAAACTGAGGTTTAGTAAAACCAAATTTGGTGACGGTATTGTGGCCGAAACTGAAAATTTTACCTGCTACTTACCAAGAAGATTTTACATACATTTTGAAAAGGAAGGTATTGAAAACTTTAACGATGCATTAAGAAGTCGACCTGTATATATGGTTAGTAAAGGAAAAATTGGTACAACAACGAACATTATATTTATCCAAGATGAAGCATGAAAATGGATTAATTAAATGATTATTAATATTTGATAATGTTATGTATTTGAAATAAACTTTTGTCTACAATGTCTTATATTCCATGTGAATGTTTTGCAATAGTTAGAAAATAAAAATATTTGTATTGAATTAACAATTGTTTATTCTACCCCGTACAATATGTTGTAAAATAAATCCTTAAATACTATATTTTCTGTTCCAAGCAAATGATGCAGTGAATGTTTTGTCATAGTTTTTCTCCCGAGACTTGGACATGAAATAATATGTAAACAATTTTTATCGAGCCTTGTCTTGTCAGTGTCGAACACTGACTCTGAAGACAAATAATTTTGAACATTTTATTACTGAATAATCCAAAGCTTATCTAATAACATGGATATTATGTCATGCTATCTGCAAAGATGTCGGCAGAAAAACATGAAAACAGATACAAAAGAATCTATCAAACCAACAAGGTTTTAGATACTGAAATCTATGAAAATATCTATTTTTGTAAATGTACCTCCACATGTAAGTAATCTTATGACGTATACTTTTATAGTCATACATATAAAATTGTTTATTTTTATTTGTAAGTATGTGAAAAATTTGTTAAAATGTAGGGTTAGGATAACTGAAAATGCGTGTTTTACAAACGCTTTTTCAATGAATATACATCAAGGATTTTATTTGTGTGCTTAGTTTTGTTCTACATTTCTTGTAACAAAATAATGTTCATTGTGTCAGTAAAAGTAGAAGTAAAAAGTTGTAAGCAAGCACTAAATATTTAACGAAAATATTTTATTGTCTCATAGAAGTTTCAATTAGTAAGAAAAAAACAAATAAGTTGATAACAATATATTTTTATTTCTAGAAAAATTTAAATACAAATAATATTAAAAAAAAAGTAACCTAAAATATAACAAACTAAAATCTGATTATATTTACATAGAAAAAAGTTACANAGTTGAATAGCTGTGCCTATTCTGCTCCACAATTCAATATGGCGACTGGAGCAGGATCGACATAGCTTTCAGCCGGCTACGTCACAGCGGCTGACGTCTGCGCGATAGAGGTTGATAACCGTTCGTGCCGACTAGAAGTATTATTTATGTACGGATCTCTTATTAGAAGTAGGGTTGTTGATGATTTTTTAGCATTTCTTCTGATACAATGAGTGGTCAAAAGCTGGTTGTGTTTAACTTGGATAATAATAAAACTTATATACTTATGGATCCTGATGGCTGGCTTGAAAAAGCAAGAAAATCAAATTTGATGGATTTGATCAGTGATAGAGCTCATTAACGACCTACATACCTACCAAACAGAAAATGTTTCCCATGTGAAACAAAGGATTATTTTAAGAGTGCAGATGTATCGAAGCATGTTCCTAGTTCTTACTTTGATAAAAATAAGTCCAAGTAACTGTTGTTGCTAGTACTTTGCTGTGTTAATTAAACAATATCTAACTAGTGCGTCTAATGTTATAGTGTTTTTTAAATCACATAACATTTGTTTTAATCTGGGAATTTCATTACTTTTTGTTATATACAAATTAAACACAGTGAGCTTTTAAAAAATTTTATTTATTAAAACAATACAAAATAATTCAAACATTATTTTGTGATAGATTTAACCACATTTGTAAATGGTGTGATAGCCAATTGCTGACATCATCGTTTGGAACATTATTCCAATTTGATCCCTCTTCCTCCTGTTGAGCATCCCATGGTTCATTGTTAACAGTGCTCTGTTGTTCATCATTGATACTCTCCCGGTTTCTCTGAATTAAATTCCTGAGATCATCATTTGGAGCGTTATTCAAATTTGGTCCCTCTCCCTCTTGTTGAGCAACCCATGGCCCATTGTTAACAGTGCTCTGTTGTTCATCATTGATGCTCTCCCAGTTTCTCTGATTTAAATTTTGTTGCTGATACAGGCTGCATCTACATTTTCTCAAATGTTTTACTAACCTACGTCGTAAGAAACGATTACGGGCAACTAATTGTTGCTGATACTAGGATGCATCTATATTTTTTCAAATGTTGTGCCAACCGACGTCGTAAGAGACGATGATGGGGAACTCATGGTCAATTGACAAAATTTGTAACAAATATATATTAGTCAAAAACTAGATAATCACAAAAAAATTATTTATTATTTCCGAGATATTAAGGTTTCAATTATTACTTACCCCTGTAAACCATATTAATAAGAAAATATATATTTTCAAGTTAAATAATTGTAAATGTTGAAATAATGATACATTTACTTGTTTAATGCAGGTATATATATCCTGATAGCCTAACCCTTCCACTATAAAAAGTAGGAGAGTAAATAAGATAGAGGAGGTACTGGAGAAATATGGTCGGGTAAGGTATATATACATATATGAGACTTATTTGAACTCAGTTATAACATTCATTTACATTCAACATGGATCTGCAAAAGTTGAACAAGGCAACTTCATATAAAGAACTGAAGAATATTAAAGATTTACATATAAATCAAAAGTATAAAATAGTGAAACTGAGGTTTAGTAAAACCAAATTTGGTGACGGTATTGTGGNGCCGCTCCGCTTTCACCTTTCTTAAGTTTTTCCAGGATTTGAAGTTTATCCTCTATGTTCAGTGTCTTGTGTTTTCTTTTAAACGACGCTTGTGAAGCCATTTTACTTGAAATTACAGTACACAAGTTAATGTTTCACTGGTTCATTAAACAGCGAATTTCGAAAATAAAAACCAAAACAGGCACAATGACAACACACACGATGCAATGTTTACTACGGTGATGCTCTGTTTACTGTAGCAGTTAGAGAGCGATTCTGATTACATACTATTTTTATTTTTCCCAAAACGGCGTTCGGATTACAGGGGTTCGAATTATCGATGTTCTACTGTAGTTAGAAAATAAAAATATTTGTATTGAATTAACACTTGTTCACTCTACCCCGTACAATATGTTGTAAAATAAATCCTTAAATACTATATTTTTTGTTCCAAGCAAATGATGCAGTGAATGTTTTGTCATAGTTTTTCTCCTGAAACTTATAAACAATTTTTATCGGGCCTTGTATATACACTGAATCTGAAGACAAATAATTTTGAACATTTTATTACTGAATAATCCAAAGCTTATCTAATAACATGGATATTGTCATGCTATCTGCAAAGATGTCCGCAGAAAAACATGAAAACGGATACAAAAGAATCTATCAAACCAACAAGGTTTTAGATACTGAAATCTATGAAAATATCTATTTTTGTAAATGTACCTCCACATGTAAGTAATTTTATGACGTATACTTTTATAGTCATACATATAAAATTGTTTATTTTTATTTGTAAGTATGTGAAAAATTTGTTCAAATATAGGGTTAGGATAACTGAAAATGCATATACATCAAGGATTTTATTTGTGTGCTTAGTTTTGTTCTACATTTCTTGTAACAAAAAATTGTTTATTGTGTCAGTAAAAGTAGAAGTAAAAAGTTGTAAGCAAGCACCAAATATTTAACGAAAATATTTTATTGTCTCATAGAAGTTTCGATTGGTAAGAAAAAAACAAATGTTGATAACAATATATTTTTATTTCTAGAAAAATTTATATACAAATAATAATATTAATAAAAATAACCTAAAATATAACAAACTAAAATCTGATTATATGTACATAGAAAAAAGTTACAAAAAGAGTTTTGCTGAACTCAATGACTAAGGAAATAACTATTTTTTTGTTTTGGGTCACCATTCCCCTTATCCGCTTCACTGAAGCGGTATTGGAACACTTTCTTCTTTTCAGATAAAGAAGCCGCAATTGCTCCCTGAGCGCCTCCCTCTGCTCACGAAGAAATCATTCCTCACCCTTCAGCGTCACGGTGAGCTCTTCCTCTCTTCGCAACTTTTTTCTTAATTGCGCCATTTCCCTGGCCTTGAGCCCATTCAGCCCTCCGTTGGGCTTCCTTCTCCCTCCGTCGCCTCTCTTCCGCCAAGGAAGCCGCCCAGTCATCCTCGACAATGGAATTAGTTGCCGGAGTAGCTGGCTCAGGGGACGGCGATGTTGATGCCCATCGGAGGCTCCTCGATAGCGATTGGAGACGCCGAAGGGTATCTATATTTTTCCCACTGCAATGGAAAATAAAGGATATTAATACATATATCTTTTCTAGAAATTTTTTTCTTAATTTATTTTAAAAAATATTTACCCAGTTGAAGCCGAAGGAACATTTCTAAAATCAGAATCATCCGGTTCCACCCTTTTTCTTTTCTGGGTGGTAGCCTTGGAGAAACTCGGCTGTACCTCCAGAACCACCTCTGCGATTTCCGACAGCTCCTCCATCTCCCCGGAAATGCTGCAAGGAAAGGAAAAAAAATGTTAATAAAAACGAATCAAACTTATTAGACTTATTGTACAAAAACAACAGAATGAGATTGCAATATGTATAGGAATAAAAAAAACTTGCGTTTCATTGATCATGGCATCAACACTGAGCGGATGCTTCTGGAGCTCTTTCCTGGCCTCTGGTTATAGCGAGCACATTGTTGTTGGATGCATAGCGACGATGTAGTCTAGCCTGGTATTATCAAATTATTGCAACTTGCAGATTCCAGCAGTATTCTGCGAATTCCCTTGAACTGTACAGGTTGCTTAACTCACGATTGTAATTTCATACCTACAGATTCCAGCAGCAGCAGCATCCGATGAATTCCCATGAACTGTACAGTCAATATACGCTACTAGTTTCTTATCAGATTATTGATAAATGTCCCAATAGCGTATTTAACCAAACGTTGTAAAAATTAATTTCTTCCAATAAATGATTTTTACATTTTAAATAATGTTAATCTGGTAACACATTAATTGGACTCCATAATAAATGTACATGATTACACGATATATAATCAGAACAGCAATATGATTCGATGAATCTGTCACCTAGGGACCTTGAGTAGGTTTGATACGACGCAAATACTTCCGAACCATAACATTCGTCGTCTGCATTGAATTCAATGTTGGAAACAGTCGTTACATTCTGCTGTGATCGTGTAGGTAAAAATTTAAATCTTGGAGTACTTCAATTACAATTATTAAGTACCTTCAGCACTTAAATTCATCTTCGATACAGTTACTCATGTATTGTTATTTTACATCTTTAGTGTTATGCCTATTTATATATCAATATCCCCGAACATTAATAATTCCAACTTTAATTAAATTGCCAACTATAACCTCTAAAGAGATAGGCGTGGTGGAGTTGAATTTGAATAAATGAAAGGTATTGGGTTATTAGTTCAGCTGTAATTATAACAAAGGTTTATCTTTTTATAAAAGTTATGCAGGGCTAGACTGTAAAAACAAAACAAAAAAAACACATGATCACTTGGTATTAATTTACATTTTTATTCAACTAATCAATTTTGTTTTTATTGCTGTTTTTTATTTAATAAGAAATTCAATCTTTTCCTCTCTTCCTCCCTAAACTTCTTCTTTATGGACCTACACTCTTTAATCGGAGGTGTTCTTATTATCAGTTTGTCTAAAATCGCTAGTGTAGGATTGTAGGTTTCGTAGTTATCGTCGTCCCACGATTCTTCCGTTAGGATGTTCGTTTGATTAGTCTTACTGGATTCATCACTGTTCTTTACTGGCCCATTATTAACGTTACCTTCATCCCAGGATTCGTCGTTCTTTTCTATACCATAGGTCACACTAAACCCACATTCCTCGTCTCAGGAGTTATCGTCTAGGACAGTGGTTCCCAAAGTTGACTGTACTCCCATCCATCTAACAAAAACTTAAAAATTTGCGACTAACCTATTGGCTGCTTTAGAGAAAAGGGGGCATAAATACTGGTAATGCTAAGTCGTGAGTTGCGGAACTACTTAAATTGTACTGTAGTTCCGAAAACAGTCACTATGGAAAAAGTGTTACCAATATCAACGAGGAGGAAAAAAAACATAAATATGTTTATATTTTTTTATTTAATACTTAAATAACCTACAAACAGTTTATTTCAATGGGAAGTATGTATTTGTTTTCTATTTTTTGTCATTACAGTTTTAGCATCAATTTCAATTTTAGTTACTTTTAACCGCAGTGAGTTTGATACGTCCAATTTATTTCGGTATTTAGTTTTAATGTTAACCATAGCCGAAAATCCGGCCTCACATAGGTATGAGGTAGTGAAGGGGAGGAGGACTTTCACAGCTTCATCAAACAGGCAAGGATAGTGCCCAGCAACCGAGAGCCAGAGTTTCGTTAATTGCTTGCGATTGAAAGTATTTTTCAGTGATGTATCTTCTGATAAATCAATGAGCTCTTCACTTGCTTTTGTCGACATATTAGTTGGTAGTTTGTCCTGAAATGGGTTACAAATCTAATTCGACGTTTCGAGCTTTTTCATCTCTTCCCCGAAATAGGTGTCAAAGTTTTTTCTTAACAATGATAAATGAGTGGACATTGCAGAGAGTACGATCATCTTTGGCTGCACTTGGTTTTCTACAATAAAGGTTTCAAGTGTTTCAAAACAATAATATTTACCATTCTTAATACAACTCTCCCACAAAATAAGCTTTTTCATGAACGCTCGAATTTTATCGTGAACTGCAAAAATGTCAGATCCATTTGAACCTTGCAGATACAAGTTGAGTTCGTTTAACTTGGAAAAAATATCCACCAAATATGTTAACTTGAGAACGAATTCTTCATCCAGTAGATGTTCAATATATTCTGTTTTTCCTTCTAAGTAAATTGTTACTCTATTCCGTAGTTCCACTAATCGTGTCAGTACTTTCCCCCTGGATAACCAACGTACCTCCATATGGAGAAGAAGAGATGTATGAAGACTACCCATTTCTTCACACAGTTTTTGAAACAAACGTGCTTGTAAGGGCCTTGTTTTAATATAATTTACAATTTTTACAGCTGTATTTAGCACAGTTTTTAAATCATCGGGTAATGCTTTTGAAACCAGTGCTTCTCTGTGAAGGCTACAAAGAGTCCACAAAGCACAGGGACTTTCTTCAAGAACTCTTGTAACCACACTGCTATTTTTCCCGCACATAGCCCGCGCACCGTCAGTGCATATACCGACACAGTTCTTCCATTCTAAACCTTTTCCTTTTATATGGGAATCAATTGAATTGAAAATTTCTTAGCCTGTTCCGCATCTAATTGGCTTGCAGAACAAAATATCTTCATGCACGTCGCCTTGCCATATATAACACAAAAACAAGTAGTTGAGACAGGCCTTGAACGTCGGTAGACTCATCTAGTTGTACAGTATAGTATTTACTACCAACTACTCTTCGTATTAATTCATCTTCTGCCCACTCAGCCATTTCGTCAATTCGTCGTGCAACAGTGTTATTGGATAGTGGTATGCGTTCGATTTCCTTTACTTTTTTTTTGTCAAACATGGCTCCAACAGCATCTTTAATCGATGGTAAGACTAAGTCTTCGCCAATGGTATGAGGTTTCCCCACTCTGGCAATCCTCAAGCTAATGAGGTACGAGGCATATACAGCATTTTCATCAATATTAATGAAATGTGAAACATTATTTTTTGAAAATTTCATATCCAACAATTTTCTTTGAAAAAAGTCTACTGGCTTGTTTTTAAAATGAGAATGCTTAGTTTCTATATGACGCGTTAACTTACTTGGACGCAAACTTTCGTTCGCTAGTATTTCGTAGCAAATCACGCATTGAGGACGCGGATCTAACCTGTCATGATTCCAAGTGAATCCTAAATTCAAATATTCAGTCATATTTTCGTACAACTTTCCAGCGCTTCGTTTCATGTGAACTCGTTGAGGGAGCTTGGAAGTCAGATTCAGTGCCACTTTTGTCAAGTAACAGAGCATCTTCTGTCTTTTCTTTACTTTGTTCGTAATCAACTGGCGGCGGCGACGTAGTTTTTGCTCCACGTTTCAACCACTTGTCCATGATTATCTTCAAATGTTAATAATTGTTTTTAAAAAGATTACAATGGCGTACGGTAAACAATACAACACACACACCGCACACACGAAACGTAACCACACAAAAACAAAAGACGTCCAACTCGCAATCACGGCGGCAGCACAGCCCCCGCCCGCACTCTCCTCTCTCGCACCACTCCTCTGATTGGCTCTGACAGTCCCTCATCAGTGATGCTAACCGGGAAAGTAAGAGGGGATAGGCTTCCCCACCAAGCTTTAACCTAAGCTTCACCACTTCTCACAACTTAAATATAACTTTTAACCACAGAATTCTACAGCGGCGATAGCCGAGTGGGTCAAGTCTTTTGCGGTCGCGGATGTGTGCTGCTGAACAAGGTTCTAATCCGTCCTACATTTCAGGGCCCACTCAATATTTGCTCGCGACCCACCAGTGAGTCGCGACCCATAGTTTGGAAAATACTGGTCTAGGATGTTCTTCTCTGTTCAGGACGACGTTAGATTATTGGCACTAAACTTACTTTTTTCGTCCCAGGAATTATCGTCTAGGATGTTTTTCTCTATCGAGAACGACGTTAGATTATTGGCACTAAACTTAATTTCTTCGTCCCAGGAATTATCGTCCAGGATGTTCTTCTCTATCGAGGACGACGTTGGATAATCAACAGCCCACGATTCTTTTGTTAAAATGTTCTTATAGGTATTCATTTTCACTGTTTTGTAATTGCAATAAATGTATCCTGCTGTAATTATAACAAAGGTTTATCTTTTTATAAAGGTTATGCAGGGCTAGACTATAAACAAAACAAAAAAACACATGATCACTTGGTATTAATTTACATTTTTATTCAACTAATCAATTTTGTTTTTATTGCTGTTTTTTATTTAATAAGAAATTCAATCTTTTCCTCTCTTCTTCCCTAAACTTCTTCTTTATGGACCTACACTTTTTAATCGGAGGTGTTCTTATTATCAGTTTGTCTAAAATCGCTAGTGTAGGATTGTAGGTTTCGTAGTTATCGTCGTCCCACGATTCTTCCGTTAGGATGTTCGTTTGATTAGTCTTACTGGATTCGTCACTGTTCTTTACTGCCCCATTATTAACGTTACCTTCATCCCAGGATTCGTCATTCTTTTCTACACCATAGGTTACACTAAATCCACATTCCTCGTCTCAGGAGTTATCGTCTAGGATGTTCTTCTCTGTTCAGGACGACGTTAGATTATTGGCACTAAACTTACTTTTTTCGTCCTAGGAATTATCGGCTAGGATGTTCTTCTCTATCGAGAACGACGTTAAATTATTGGCACTAAACTTAATTTCTTCGTCCCAGGAATTATCGTCCAGGATGTTCTTCTCTATCGAAGACGACGTTGGATAATCAACAGCCCAGGATTCTTTTGTTAAAATGTTCTTATAGGTATTCATTTTCACTGTTTTGTAATTGCAATAAATGTATCCTGCTGTAATTATAACAAAGGTTTATCTTTTTATAAAGGTTATGCAGGGCTAGACTATAAACAAAACAAAAAAACACATGATCACTTGGTATTAATTTACATTTTTATTCAACTAATCAATTTTGTTTTTATTGCTGTTTTTTATTTAATAAGAAATTCAATCTTTTCCTCTCTTCTTCCCTAAACTTCTTCTTTATGGACCTACACTTTTTAATCGGAGGTGTTCTTATTATCAGTTTGTCTAAAATCGCTAGTGTAGGATTGTAGGTTTCGTAGTTATCGTCGTCCCACGATTCTTCCGTTAGGATGTTCGTTTGATTAGTCTTACTGGATTCGTCACTGTTCTTTACTGCCCCATTATTAACGTTACCTTCATCCCAGGATTCGTCATTCTTTTCTACACCATAGGTTACACTAAACCCACATTCCTCGTCTCGGGAGTTATCGTCTAGGATGTTCTTCTCTGTTCAGGACGACGTTAGATTATTGGCACTAAATTTACTTTTTTTCGTCCCAGGAATTATCGTCTAGGATGTTCTTCTCTATCGAGAACGACGTTAGATTATTGGCACTAAACTTAATTTCTTCGTCCCAGGAATTATCGTCGAAGATGTTCTTCTCTATCGAGGACGACGTTGGATAATCAACAGCCCACGATTCTTTTGTTAAAATGTTCTTATGGGTATTAGTGTTCACTGTTTTGTAATTGCAATAAATGTATCCTGCTGTAAATATAACAAAGGTTTAACTTTTTATAAAGGTTATGCAGGGCTAGACTAAAAACAAAACAAAAAAATTCTATTTTTTATTCAACTAATCAGTTTTATTTTTATTGCTATTTTTTATTTAATAAGAAATTCAATCTTTTCCTCTCTTCCTCCCTAAACTTCTTCTTTATGGACCTACACTTTTTAATCGGAGGTGTTCTTATTATCAGCGTGATTGAATAGATTGATAGTTTTGTGAAGGTTTTTCAGTGCCTTTTACTCAATTTTTGCATATAAAAGCAAGCGTCGACAACACAGGTGACAATGTCTCTTGATCTCATCAAAACGACAGAAGTTTCACTTAAATCGCTTTGGTAAGTTTAAAAATCTTTTTTGTTAAGTCTAGCTACTAAAATTATTTATTGTGCAGCGGCCGCCGTCGTCGCCGCCGCCTCCTTTGCCGTCGACGCTGTCGCCGTAGCCGCTGCTTGTGGAAAAATAAAAATCACTTACAAATTTCACCAAGAAAAACAAAGGCGTGTGGACGTTTGAATTTTCGAAAAGTAAAACGATGCGACAATAAAGGTGGAAAAAGAAACAGAAGAATGCCTCACTCTCCTCGCCGTCGGCCTCTTCTAGGGGATCCTCTTCGAGTGGCATCTCTACTTCTGACATCACAACCATCGCGGACGTCTCGTCCTCGATTGATGACGCCGCCCCATCCATATCCTCCTCCTCCTGCTCTTTTTCCTCGTCGGTCGTCAGCCGATTCTGGAAAAATAAAAATTACTCAAAAATTTTACCTAGAAACGGGAACATGCATTACACTACACAAAAAAAAGCAAAAAAACATGCATTCCAAAAAAAAAAACAGTTTCCTCGGAGAAAAGAAGATGCCCAAGAAAGACAAAAAAATCTCCTTTCTCGTCGTAGAGAATATTAATTCAATATTTCACGGAGTCCTTACCAACCAGGCGTCCAGAATTTAGTAATCGCTTTAATTTTCGGGCGAAAGTCCGACTCGCCGCTTTCCTCCTTCGGCGAGAAATGCGGAACTTTCCGCTTTTGTTTACTGTCTTGATGAAGGACTCGACCTTTCGTCCGAATGTGTCGATAATGGCGTTAATTTCCTCGTCGTCCTCCTCTTCGTCTGATGCGGATTCTTCCCTTACACTCGGCGATTCGTCGGTCGTCCGTCCGGCTTGAGGAGGTATTGGAGGTGTTGGAGGAGTTTATTTCAATTATTTCTGTCACACTAATGAACTAAAATGAACCGATTCGCACAGACGTGTTGACACGGATATAACCGCTGTTGGATATAATCGGTTTTGCTCCAAATCCCAAACTTTGCTTGACGATTTGAATAGGATATACCTCGTTCTGGTCGGAAATGAATACATGTACTGATAGATCTCACGACATACAATCAGAGACCAACTAAAAACAATTTTGTGGAAAAATTGGATATAAATAAAGTAGGCAGCATATCATTGAATCGGATCTTTGATGCATTATCAGCTGCAAAATCAATTAAATTTGTCACTGGTATTTCCTAAATAGTTTACGGTCTAAGGACACTTTCCAGTGTTAATATCAGTGCTCTCATCTATAATGAGAGAAAAAAATTGGTTTGTAATTTTCTTGATATAATTTCGAGCTGTTCTACGGCCAAACAATTTTTAGTTAACCAGTTTGCTTAAGTACAACAACATTTTAATACTTTAGGAACCTAAGAATCTGGAGAAACATGTTCAATGAATTTACTTAAATTGACCATCAATCGAAAAGGTAAGTTGTCTTCGTGAATAAACATGCATAGTCGTAATTCTTCACGATATTCTTCTGTTTCAGTTCATTGGAATTACAAAAAGTTTCAATCAACGGTGTTTATCCATATTTTGACATATTTTTAACATGTAAATTTGTTTTCATGTGCCTTTCAATTATTTTATTACAGCAATTGCAAAATGTGTTATTCGACTGATCACTATTAAGCCATGGAAATTCTTGTTTCCAATCTTCTTTAAACTTTTGATCATAGATTTTTCTTTTCTTTAAATCTGGCCCATCTGCCTTGGTGTTCACAGTTTCAACCTCAGTTATCTTTTAAATAAAATAAGTCCTGATAACTATGTATAAGAATTAAAAACAAATTAGTACTTACTTTCTTTTTATTCGACGGTTTTCTCTGTTTCACATTCTTTCTCTGTGGAATTGCCTGCGTGGGCTGGAGCTGGGCGAGTTGTACTAGATTTTATGACTACTATCCCGGTACTCCTCTTTCGACGACCTCCCGACTTCTTCCTGGTCTCTCGCGTAGGTATATTTTACTCTAGCCTTTAACTGATTCAGCATTTATACTCTGTAGGTATACCAGGTGTTACAACAGAGCTAAATAAAGCAGTAAATAAAGCTTATTTAAAGCAGTATAATCACTCAAAGGTTGGAGGAAGGAACAGGCGAAGTTAAAACAAAAACATGTATTACTAACCAATTTTGAAATTAGTTTGCCATAACAATTGAAATGGTTCTTACTACTTGTTGTGATTCTATTAAGTGGACTGTATTTGTTTTCGATTTAAATGCTTTATTTGAATAATTTTACAAAGGGTTTTTCATAGAGTTACAACAAATGAATGCGTCTTGCTCTGAGTCTATTAGCACACTGCCTTGTTTTGTGTTTTTCCAGTCTCCACCTTGCTTCCCCCCAAGCGACCGCACTTGGTGGTCGAGACACTCGCGCGGCGTCACGCCACGTTGCCACGTTTCGCTGCACGCACACCTTGCCAAGTCTACACACCTAAAACNTTTATGACTACTATCCCGGTACTCCTTCTCTTTCGACGACCGCCCGACTTCTTCCTGGTCTCTCGCGTAGGTATATTTTACTCTAGCCTTTAATTGATTCAGCATTTATACTCTATAGGTATACCAGGTGTTACAACAGAGCTAAATAAACGCTAAATTGACACATTGGAACATCCATTATTACTGAAATGTATACGAAAAAAACAAAAAAATATAAAACACGAAATCACAAATAAAACACATTCGACTAACAATTTCAAATCTATCAATGGTGTGGATAATAAAAAATAACAATAATAATAGTAGTAGTTAGTTAGCATCAAATGGAGTTTTCATAAATTCCTGTATCGAGTAGAAGCTGTGCCTAATCATGTGGTTTTTTTGCTTTCAACTTCAATGATTGTGGATTGTCGAAGAATTTTAAACAATTTGATTAATGGATTTATAATTATTTTATAGAAACACGTAAATACTTTCTGACTATCTACTTCAACTACTGGATTATCTTTCGTTAGTCCTAATAACTTCATACCTCCACTTTTATTAGATCCTTGATCGCAAACAGGTACTAGTGGAGTAAATGTCATCTCCCTCAGTTTCATTATGACATCTAATATAATAATAATCTAATATAATATCTAATAATAATTTTATGTAGGTATGTGCTATTTACAAGTCCCGCAGAAAACATAAAAACAGAGGGGTATTTCCAGTAATGAAGTGGAAATATTAGCCCTGCATTTGCTAATTTGGCACACCATCCCAAAGATCCTAAATCCTTATATCCTCAATTTTATCTTATATTGCAACTTACTTTTTAGCTTAATTTCATCAAACATAACCACATTTTTTCCTGATCTGTCATAGTTTTCTCATTCAATAACAATTTATTATTTAAAGCAATATAATCACTCAAAGGTTGGAGGAAGGAACAGGCGAAGTTAAAACAAAAACATGTATTACTAAACAATTTTGAAATTAGTTTGCCAAAACAATTGAAATGGTTCTTACTACTTGTTATGATTCTATTAAGTGGACTGTATTTGTTTTCGATTTAAATGCTTTATTTGAATAACTTTACAAAGGGTTTTTCATAGAGTTACAACAAATGAATGCGTCTTGCTCTGAGTCTATTAGCACACTGCCTTGTTTTGTCTTTTTCCAGTCTCCACCTTGCTTCCCTCCAAGCGACCGCACTTGGTGGTCGAGACACTCGCGCGGCGTCACGCCACGTTGCCACGTTTCGCTGCACGCACACCTTGCCAAGTCTACAAAACTAAAACTAAAAATAATACATTAACCCAACCTTTTTCATTTTGGGGAAGAGATGTCTTGCCAGTGTCTCACTTCCAAAAATCTACTGTCTAAGACAGTTCAACGAGCGCGCCACCGCCTTTGGAAAACCGCCGTGTTTGTAGAAAGCTTTAAAACTTTGTTGTTCTTTTTATATAAATTTTAAAATAAATTTTTTCATTTATTTATGTATATCCAGTCTGTTCGCACAAAAATGTTACTCTGCCCATACACATGCTGCATACATTATTCCAATAATGTCCTGTTTCTTCACAAACTAGACATCTTTGCTTCATACAGATATTTGTATTGAATTATTTATATACATTTCGAGAAATACCAAAATTCGTATTTTTTAAAACTTCACCAAACTTCATACAGTTTGTCCCCTCACTACTAAAAATTTGTTTGTTGGGTGTCTGCATTTCAATAGGAAGTAGTTTTCTACATCTACTACAGAAGCCAGTAAAGCAACTAAATTCATCTATGAACCATGCCCTCCAGCAATTATGACAAACTCAGACATCGTCTCTTCTAAACGGGAAACCTACAATTTTTATTTTCTTATCCCAAGCTTTTGGAAACATTTGCACATGATTCAGTTATTCCAGCGCGTAGTTCTTCTACTGACAGTGATCGTGACGTGGCCACTCAATAAGAAGAGTGTTTCATCCTATCCATCGATTTCCAAAATATTTATTCAGCTATTCTCTCACCACTACTGGTTATGCACTAGAAACTTCAAATTCAGGCGAACCAGAGGTATATATACCAGTCAAGTCTTCAATACACATTTTATTGTGAATTAGATGCCATTTAATGTAATGTTACTTTTTTACTGATGATAGTAACAAATTACAGAATACATAGCTTTAATTTGTTTCTTGAATATTGTTGTTCTTCCTTCAAGCACCAACAAATTTTAAAATGAAATTCTTCGTTAATGTATGTATATCCAGTCCCTTGGGACAAAAATGTTACTCTGCTCATACACGTCCTGTATATATCATTCCAATAATATTGCCCGGTTTCGCCACAAACTAAACTTCTTTGCTTCATACAGATATTTGTATTGAAGCATTTATTACAAACATTCAAAATTCGTATTTTTTTAAGACTTCACCACACTTTACACAGTTTGTCCCCTCATCACTAAGAATTTATTCCTTGGGTGTCTGAATTTCTACAGTATTTAGTTTTCTACATCTACTACACACGGTGGTCTTGAAGGCGAAAAAAGTTTGTCCCCGATAACGTAAAAATCGGGTCAGAGGGTTCGTTNCCAAGCGACCGCACTTGGTGGTCGAGACACTCGCGCGGCGTCACGCCACGTTGCCACGTTTCGCTGCACGCACACCTTGCCAAGTCTACAAAACTAAAACTAAAAATAATACATTAACCCAACCTTTTTCATTTTGGGGAAGAGATGTCTTGCCAGTGTCTCACTTCCAAAAATCTACTGTCTAAGACAGTTCAACGAGCGCGCCACCGCCTTTGGAAAACCGCCGTGTTTGTAGAAAGCTTTAAAACTTTGTTGTTCTTTTTATATAAATTTTAAAATAAATTTTTTCATTTATTTATGTATATCCAATCTGTTCGCACAAAAATGTTACTCTGCCCATACACATGCTGCATACATTATTCCAATAATGTCCTGTTTCTTCACAAACTAGACATCTTTGCTTCATACAGATATTTGTATTGAATTATTTATATACATTTCGAGAAATACCAAAATTCGTATTTTTTAAAACTTCACCAAACTTCATACAGTTTGTCCCCTCACTACTAAAAATTTGTTTGTTGGGTGTCTGCATTTCAATAGGAAGTAGTTTTCTACATCTACTACAGAAGCCAGTAAAGCAACTAAATTCATCTATGAACCATGCCCTCCAGCAATTATGACAAACTCAGACATCGTCTCTTCTAAACGGGAAACCTACAATTTTTATTTTCTTATCCCAAACTTTTGGAAACATTTGCACATGATTCAGTTATTCCAGCGCGTAGTTCTTCTACTGACAGTGATCGTGACGTGGCCACTCAATAAGAAGAGTGTTTCATCTTATCCATCGATTTCCAAAATATTTATTCAGCTATTCTCTCACCACTACTGGTTATGCACTAGAAACTTCAAATTCAGGCGAACCAGAGGCATATATACCAGTCAAGTCTTCAATACACATTTTATTCTGAATTAGATGCCATTTAATGTAATGTTACTTTTTTACTGATACTAGTAACAAATTACAGAATACATAGCTTTAATTTGTTTCTTGAATATTGTTGTTCTTCCTTCAAGCACCAACAAATTTTAAAATGAAATTCTTCGTTAATGTATGTATATCCAGTCCCTTGGGACAAAAATGTTACTCTGCTCATACACGTCCTGTATATATCATTCCAATAATATTGCCCGGTTTCGCCACAAACTAAACTTCTTTGCTTCATACAGATATTTGTATTGAAGCATTTATTACAAACATTCAAAATTCGTATTTTTTTAAGACTTCACCACACTTTACACAGTTTGTCCCCTCATCACTAAGAATTTATTCCTTGGGTGTCTGAATTTCTACAGTATTTAGTTTTCTACATCTACTACACAACCTAGTAAAGCAACTAATTTCATCTATAAACCATGCCCTCCAGCAATTATGACAAACTCTGGCGGCATCTCTTTTAAATGGGAAACCTACAACTTTTATTTTCTTATCCCAAGCTTTTGGAAACGGCTTTGTTAAAACTTGACTAAAGCAAAGTATACAAATCTTACTACTTATATAGGTTCATAAATCTTTACCGCTTGAACTCCATATCCAAGTATACAAAAAATGTCAAAGTGGCTGTTTCAAATATTTTGTTAATTAAACTTGTCTAGGTTAGACATTGACTGGTTGAGATGGAAATCGATTTAGATTTTGATTTTGTATATTATTGTCCATTATCCCTAAGTTCTCTGCATATCGTGGTCAAATGTCCAATCCTGTTACAAATATGACATCTTTCCGCCATGATGCCTGTATTCGGAATTTTGTCAAGTCACTCAAATTTTGTTAATTGTTGCCCCCGGGAGTGTCTCCTTGTTTATTTAAAATTTTGCCTAAATTGTGAAGCATTATTAACTCTAGGCATGTAATTGTTGTTGTATATCCAATGTGATAGTGATAGTTAGTCTGGTGTTGTAATTGTCTATTTCTTTACATTATACTGTTGGGTACTGTTAGGGGTGCAATGATAATTGTAACAGTCGAGTTTATTTTGAGAAGTGGTAGCAGAAGATATCTTAGACAGGGATGCGGAATTTTTGCGAAGAAATATCGTCTAGTTTATTTATTATTATTATTATTTTTAACTTCAGTTCATGTTATCGTCAAATAATTTTCAAAAAATTTTAAAAGTCGTCTACTTCAAATAATGGATCGTATTCATGAAATAGTGATTGCAATTCGTAATAATAAGTTGTAATTGATTCATCTGGAAGTTGTTTTCTACCGTATAACTTTCTTTCCAGTGTGCGCTTGGTGTCTCCTCCGTCAAATTCTTGTTAGAAGTCGTTTTTAATATCATATATAACACTCACTAATACCTGAAATAAAAGTAAATTAATTATCAAAATAAAATAAATACGTATATGTATAAACCAGAAATCATTTACATGTTCAAATAATGCTTTAGTTTGAACACTTGAAGACCTGTAGGAGAAAAATAATCTATAACAATTAACCTTTCTTCTCGCACCTACAAAAAATTAGGGGTGCTAATTGTGAAAAGTTAACACCTAGCATCGAAACTGGGCGCCTCCACCACGGCGTCACGTCTGCGTTTGGGGGTTTGTTATACGCCCAACAGTAATGGTAAGAGGTTGTGAGAGAAAGAAAACAAACAGTTATAACTTATAACAAACTTCTTTACTCCCAATGGTCCTGGTTGGTTAAACAAATAAAATCATCTACGGCAATTAGGTATTATGTGGAGAAAGGTGTTACTCTAATAGGGCCATCTTTTAAGTGAGGGTCATACCCAGGGTCCTCTAATGACTCTCAGTATCGAGTATCTACTTTCGATATTAAAGAACGACTACCTGCTTCACTTGCACTCCCTTCCCTCGATCCTCCTTAATTGTCAAAACAGGAAGAAAAGTGGTGCAAGTTGCTTTTATTGTATAACTATAAGCAGGGCAAATTTATATGGTGCAACTAGGAAATATTATGAAAATAACCTGCTCCTTTTTCTAAACTAGATTTTATAATAGTGACAATATTTAGTTTTAAATTTTGAAATCTCGGATTTTGAGCATATCAAGGATTAATTTTTTGCGCTGCACGGGCTTGTTTATTATTTGTTGCTTATTTTGACATAATTTTGCAAAATTTTGAAATGGTTTCATTTACGATTTCGTTGTTAACATTCTCCTCTGCTTGAATGGTTACATTTATCAATTGTGACGCTTCTATTTCGTCCCATTGCAGTTCATCTGACTGATCTGCGGTTTCCTCTGTCTGATTTATATGTTGGTCAGCGATGGCAAAGGCTTCGTTTAATGCTGCGTCGCTGATATTTTCCCATTCAAGAGTTTCTTCCTTTTTGCCGGATATAGCAACGGCAGCAAGAATTTCGTCCATTCCATCTTCGGGAGAAACGTTCGATTTGTCCATTTTGTTAGTTCGATGTTTATCGCGAACTACACTCAATCGTTATGATAACTCTGTTGGGTTGTTATTCCCTTTTATAACATTTTGTTACATACGTACATTTTTTAATATTTGGGTTAATAATATATTTCTCTAATTACATCGTTCTTAAAAATAATTTCATTTTCCTTACATACTTACAGGGTGATTCACTATATTTTGACCCTCCCTTTAACATTTTTTCGTACATTCTAGTACAGTCACTTTACACAGTCAAAAAATAACTAATTCTACTTTCACTAGCACGATACGGTAGTGGTTACAATCGCGTAATCCCTGACGCGGAGGGCTCGTCTCTCGCCTCGGAGCGACGTGCAGTGGAGTGGCTGGGATTGGACTGACCAGCAGTAGTACAGGCGTTACCTGGTCAGGGGTGACCGGCAGTGGCGATACCTATAGCTGCAAGACCTCCGGACTGGGGCCAAACAACTCCATCAAACGAGCTTGGGTCGTGGTTGGTGTTGTCGGTTCCATCTCTAAGAAAAAAATAACTTTGTGCGCGGGTTTAAGATCTTTTATATGAATTCGTCGAAATCGTCGCCCCGTCTGTTCATTTTTTAGGTCAAATACCACCGGCGACCATACTCTTGTAATCAAGTATGGACCTGAATATTTCGGCGCGTCTTCTCGGAAAATTCTTTTTGGCATCTCTAATTCTCGTCCGAAATTGAGGTATGCTGGTAAGAATCCTGTGGACTTATGACGTGTGGTATAAACTAACTTCTGGCTAACATCAAATCGGGCAAATGTCGGTCCCATTTCTTGTGGTCATTGTCACAAAACTGGGCTATCATAGTTTCTATAACTTTATTTGCTCTTTGGACGAGATTCGTCTGTGGTGTATACGATGGTGAGAATAGTTGTTGTATTCCCAAGTCGGTTAAGAATTTACGCATTCCACGGTTCTTATATTGTACTCCGTTGTCGGAAATTACCACCCTCGGGCATCCAAATCGAACGATAATTGTTTCGTGCAATGTTTTCCTTACTGCAGCGGCGGTAGCTTTCCGTAATGGTTGAAATTCTATCCATTTAGTGAACCGATCTTAAAAAACCACAATATATCTATTTCCAGACGTAGAGCGGCGTAAAGAGCCAATTAAATCGGTACTAACTGTGTGCCAAGGTTCCCGTTAAGGGCGTGACTGCATTTTTCCTGGTGGTCGTAATTGAGAATATTTGTGTTGTTGACATATCTGACATTGTCAAACATATTTAGCGGAACATTCCGGGCCAATAGTAGTATCTTGCTATGCGAGCTTAAATGTCCGGCGGTCGGTCGATCATGACCTTCTTGCAGAATTTCAGATCGTCTTGATGTGGGAATACACAGTTTCCAAGGATCAGCCAGTTCGGGTTGTGTGAAGTCATATCCGTCGAAGAAATGTCGATACAGTTTGCCATCTTTAAGACAGTAATCGGATTTTTTATCGGGATCTTGCTCTACCTCTTGAAATTTTCTCGTATACCAAGGACATATAAGATCATGTCATTCATGGCATGAATTTCGGTACTATTGGTTTCGGGAATTGGATGTCTGGATAAAGCATCGGCTACCCCATAAGAAGGGGAAAGTGCGTTACACGAATTAAAGCTTTAGGGGTAAGAGCGCTTTACTTATACGAATTTCAATTTGAATGCTTCTTCCAAAAAAGGAAACATCTCTATTTTACGAAAAGTTGCAAACTCAGAAAGGTAACGATAGGAGACATGATTTTTAGAGACATATTTTACCATTAATAAAATATATGGCTTTAACGCTAAATAAGCTTACTTTAACTTACTAAATGATTACTAATAACATAAATGTACATTTGAGCAAGTTTTAGGTATAAAAAAACAGTTTGAGGCTTAAAATTATTATTTAAAGGAAATAATATGAAAATAATTAAATTTTGCTACTTTCAGTCATTGAATAAACGTCAATTTCTGCAGTTACACGAACATTATGGTTCTGACTGATTTCACCTTCTTAGAGCGGCCGGATCAAATTTTTCTTCGCTTATAACTGTACTATCAAGTGGATAAATTCCTCCTTTTTTAAATTCGCTTTGAATGATGAGGTTAGTTTCATCCCATGTTTCTTTTATAAGCGAGGAAAAGGACTTCTTAATAATTTTTTTGCCAGGATTTTAACGTTGCCACTTCACAAGTTTTCCATCGCTTCTATTAATTCCAAACCTATATGTGTAGCATGCCCATCATATATTAGTAGAATGGGTCTCCTTTCTCCAAAAGATGTACTAAGGTGTTTCCTGAAATAATGAAATAATACTTAAAAATATCTTCCATCCAACCTTTCTTGGTAGCAGTATACACTATAGCACAAATATCCGTATCAGTTTCAGGAGCTGTCCACTCATCATAAACATGTTTCCCTTTGAAAATTATTAATGGGACGGCTTTTTCACCTGCAAAATTACATGCCATTAAAACGGTAGTATTTTCCCGCCCACGTCCACTGGTTGTTCTTGTGGATGACACCCCAATCTGTCCTACTACTTAGATTTAGAAGGATCAAAAGAAAAGCTAGGCTCATCTAGTTTCCA
Source organism: Anoplophora glabripennis (assembly GCF_000390285.2). Lineage (NCBI taxonomy): Eukaryota > Metazoa > Arthropoda > Insecta > Coleoptera > Cerambycidae > Anoplophora > Anoplophora glabripennis. Next base: position 23,871 of record NW_019418000.1, read on the forward strand.
TATGTGGTCTCGTTTATGTCGCATGCATAATTCGTTTAGTGTTGTGTCCAAAAGACTGAAATAATTGTAAATAACGAATGGTTATCTTTTAATGGACAGTCTGTGTCTTGATTTTCTGTTTATTTAGTCGCTCGTACACTCCTAATTTTTCTAAAACTTCTGCCTTTGGAAGCCCAAATCCCCACTTCTCCATTGCTTTAAATTCCATGTGCTACTTTCTTTTCATCTTGGAATGAAATATCGGTACTTCTTCCAACACCTTTACTTTTTATTACTCTACTGCCTTTTAAGTGATCCCTCAGTGTTGTCCTTGGGATGTTATACAGGGGGTTAACGAGATTAATATTACTAGTATAATCGAGCAGTAGATGTGTGGCATACCTTTCAATGTCAAACTCTTGGAGAATATTGTGACATATTTTAGTTTCTGATGTATTTCTGGCACATATTTTCTTGTAGAACATTCAAAATCGGCATATTAGCAAAGGGTTTCATAATTAAAGCTTTAAAATTGGTAAATTCTAATATTATTTGTCTCGTCAGGTAATAAAATTTTAACAGGATTAAATAAACAGTTATTTTCATGCTGGAAATTATGTTTACGTAGGTTTCAATAAAACAATTACTTCTTGCAGAACACTTCACTTTTTTTTTCACTAGTTACAGTTAGCCTTGTTTGTTTGAAGATTGATTCGGAACTGGCGTTGGGATCAGTCTGAACTGAATTTATATAAAACTGTTATCTTGATATTTTTTGATACCAGGTTTTATATTATTCATAATATTATTGTTATACATTAAAGGAAGATAAGCGGAAAAAATAATTAACCAAGATAAAGTGTTTTTTCTGTGATTGAAGGTGTTTTTTCATAACTTGGATAAGCTTAGACTCTATTGAGAAATTATTAAGACATGAATCACCAACGAATATTTTTTTATTTATGATTAGTAACGTTTTTCCTAACTAATTTTGATCGATCAGTGATCAAACAATAATGACCGATAACAAGTTGATATGATATTGTTTGGTTTCTTTTCTATGATATAAAGGACCATTTAGTGTACCAGTTATTTTGTCCACATTAAAAACGTTTATAGAAATGCTAGGATTCTGTTTTTCAAATCTGTATGTAAATATCACTCAAATTCATTGGCATTTCAATATTTTTCAAATTAAACATTTCATGGACATTTTGTAAATTTGAGTCGACATACTCCGCATTATTTGATGGAAGATATAGATGGGACAAACACCTATAATCGCTATTTTTAAGGTTAATAATACCTTTTTTTCTGAAGGGCAGGGGTTAATGGAATGTATGTGGAAATTCCTCCAGTTATTAGTGAACATTTGTTTATAGAAATAATTAAATATGAAGTAATCCAGATCCGTGATATTCATAATCTTCTATCTATAAATAACAGAATATATTACTACTTACTTTCTTGAGAATGGTTTCTATTAATTCCAAAAGTACATTGATAATATTATTTTCTATGAAAATTTCCTTATTTTCTGTTTATAATCAGTTTCTTCTGTAGATAAGAGTTCGAATTCGCAACAAAGTTTCAAATGGATTTTAATCGGTTGAGATTTTTGAAGTACATTTCTTAATTTTATAGTTAATATTTCTATACATTCCTGCAAAAATCAAGTTGGACTTACATTTTTCCATGCAACCCATTTCAGAAGCCTGTTATAATTGATATGTTGTAATCCGCTGGAACCAGCACCTCTTGTAAATCCTCCATGTTCAATTTTGTGTTGACGTATTTGTTTATTGAATGATTTTAATAAACTTAATGCATTTTCAAATTTTAATTTTTCCGGGTAAGTTAAATCTGGTGTTTTAATTTATTTTTATTAAATTTGAAAAAATTCTGTCGATCACTTTCAGATCTAATGACCAAAAAAAGGGTGTTTAGTATCATTTAATAAATCGTGTTAATTATTTTTTTCAAATTCAAAGCAATTGGTCCGACCACCGCTACTTCCAAAGACTTTTTGTCCGTTATATATTATATAGGACCCACTCCCGGCGAGCATGTCATCGATAGTGGACTTTG
>NW_019418001.1:0-6311 GCF_000390285.2 Anoplophora glabripennis
AAGTGCTAATTCGAAAGCTCCGCAAAATTTTATGCAATCTATGATTTTAGATAATACATAACGATTTTTCGTTACCTGTTCATTGTGTTTCTGTATATTATCTCAATATGAAGAATCTAACTGACTTCTTATATTTATTTTACCTAAAGACTTAATGATTTAAATCTTTCACACTGTATATTGTCCATGCTTTATCCCCACCGATAAGTAAGCACGGAAAACAAAACATTGTATTTTTTAAATCACACCGCACACCCATTCTGCGTATACATATTATTGTTAAATTGTCCTTTATAACTTTTACTTTGGCTTGTTCCACTAACTTCAAAATTTAATTGTGATGTTGGCCCACCTAATTTTTTTAATTTTAGTTTATCCTCATAAGGCAGAGAACCAAATAAAGTTTTTTTTAAACGAAACGCTATTCATTTTAATAACTATAATATCCGTAGACGCCTAAACGAAAATATTCACACGTGCCGCTCGCAGAAATAAACCAACACATATCACGTACGAAATGTTAGTGCATTTACTGCAGCAGTGGCTGGCGCTGTTGCAGCCACAAAAGCCCCTATCTTCGTGTACTGGGTCACGTGCCTGATTAGCCAATAAAAACAAAGGACGCATCTAATTGTTCGCTGTGCACACATTTTGTATATGAGGTTGCATATATTAAGGAGCGTAATTCGCTTCACAATAAATAATAATATAAGCTCCTAGATTTATTTTAGCGCGAGTACATTTGGATTCTTTAAATATTTTGTTGATATTCAATATGATCAAATACATAAAATTTTATGAGTTCTGCAGCTCCGCAGCTCTTATGGTAAAACCGCCACTGATTTTAACCATCACTAGATCTCGTGAAAATAATGTCATTTTGAATTATACACTTTTTCTTCCAGATATAAGCTCTTGAACAAAACATATTTTTTTTGGTTTTTATTTATTTTTTCTTAAACCATGTAAGCTATTTATTTTATATTTAGTATGAAGTGTACGAATGAAAAGTTCTATCGATTTCACAAATTATTGTGAAGATAGATCAATCATAGGCGTCCGTAAGGGGCTCTGATTTTTAATAAAATTTCTACGCCACTGGAAATTTTTCAAAATGAATATATTTTTTTTACATTACGGTTTATTCTACAGCAAAAAGGTCTCTTACTATTTTTACTTGGTTTTTTGAGAATAATTGGAAATAATTGTAAAACTCTTACACTGGAATTCTGGAATTCTGGAATTGTGGGGAGGGTAGCAAAACTACAGCACCTGAGCCGTCAACCAGCCTATTACCAGTGAAAAAGGTGGTGACGTTGCTCAGGGGGGTCTCTCTAATATAGGCCATTACACCATCCCAATATGATTAGGAGAGCAGTTCAAAGCTTAATTAGAAGATATGAGAAATGCGTTGAGGTTCGAAGACAACATTTCGAACATTTGTTATGATACTTTTTCTTTTGTTCTCAATTGTTAATTGTTATTTTTGTTTGTTTCTGAATATTAAATATTTTATTCTGTATTTAAACTTAACCATTTCAGATGTAATGAATCAAAAAAAAGCATTTCATTTAAAAATAGTAAGGGACCTTTTTACTGTAGAATAAACCGTAATGTAAAAAAAAATATATTCATTCTGAAACATTTCCAACGGCGTAGAAATTATATTTAAAATAATTATAATATTGATTGGGTTACTAAAAAAACTGACACCCACTTAAAGTTACACCCTGTACATTATATAGCATGTATAGTCTTTCCGAAGTCAGTTGAACATGCAAAAAAACGTCTGGTAATAAAATTTAATATGTTTCATAGGCGTACCTAAAATTTTCTGCCAAAGGTAAAAAATTATAATAATTTGTATATAATGTGTAGAAAATTTCTACTATATGTTCATTTGGCCAACAACATATTTTAATTATTTATGTTCACAAATAATTTTATTATATTGGTGGTTTTGTTCCGTTACAAAAGGTCTCCAAAATGCCATGTTGTGATAATATTAGTAAACAAAATGTCCATCTTATTTCTCCCTTTCGCAATTGTAATATGAATGATTGATAGAAGGTGCCTATAATAAATTAAAATTACCTGAATTACACCAAATTTCGCATTGATGCACTGCACTGCTGGGCAATTTATCAACCACTTGTAATTTCCTGTGATTTATTGCCCAGTAGTCCAATGCAACTGTAATCGTTTTCTTTTGCCCGCGCTCACATTCTTCAACTGAGCGTATACATTTCTATCGCCTCCACGTTTAGTTCGACCAGACCTGTATATGGGTATGGCTAAATAAATATGGGAACAAATATTTCAATGCCGAGTCAGCGACCGAACCTGGTACATACTATCAATCTGTTGGGCGACCGAACCTGGTACTTGCTTCTTCAATTGATATCGGAAAAACTATTTATTACCTAGATAGAATAGAAATCTACTTTGTCGTCTGCTTTCGTTAACAAAATGATGAATGGTCTTTTTTCAAAAGACCAAAAAAAAAACTACCATTTCTGAGTTATTGCCAGAAATAGTTTTATTTCTTATCTTAAATCATTGAACTTGGGTTTATAACGCAATTTTGCGACATTTTTGATGTATACGTAGGTTCATAAATGAATAGAAGACATTTTGGGGGTGATTCTACTCATAAAAATAATACAAGTTCTTATGACATTTTTTCGGATAGTCAATACTGACAAAGTTACATAATTTATTATTTTATATACTCTGGAGAAAGAAATTAATGCATCACCCGAAATTTCCGAAAAGTTTGTAACGTAACCCCGGCCGTTACTTTGTTGTCGCCCCTCTAGACTACCAACTGAAAACGGAATTTTAATTCGCAATTTCGAATTCTAATATTTATAGGCGTCAGTGACGTCCCTGTTTGGACGCCTAATTTTGTGACGACCCTTGACTACTGTTTTATCGGCAACGGTGGTCGGCAGCCGGCGGCGGTGAGTGACGTCACAGGAACGTACTCCGGATTATAATCTTTTTGTTCGGTTAGTCTCGGCCGCCAGTTTCCCTATCTTTTAGAGTAAGTACTCGGGATAGCTGCAGTGAAGAAAGTTTAAATCCAGGGGTCTGTTATATTTCTCTTACTTTTAATTAAAGTTGTTCTCTGAGTGTAGTGTGATTTTACTTTCAAAATAAACGGACTTATCAGTGTAGGTCACAAAAAGATCGCGACCCCTTTTTTACTGATCGGAATTTATCAATCTTATCGGTGTTAAGAATGAAGACAACTGGAAATATATGTATTTACTAGATTTATTTTATAATACTAAGGCCTACGGAAATTGAAACAAACAAAAGTAAAATAGATTCTAATTACAATTATTATAACCAACTAAAATCAGACAATATACAAATAGTTTACAAGCGGTGTGAATGAAATAAAATGGATTAGAGCAATTCTGTACAACGGATTTAAAATGTCTATTCGGTTTTCAGGTGCTGTAAATAAATATAAAATTAGCACATAGTCAAATATCAGGACACAAAATCGGTACGGTAGAAAAACGGAGTATGTGGCGTTTGGTTTATTTACCATAACCAAACTACTACTCTAAGGAAACGGTACGCCATAAATAATTATTCGGTTTTAAATTTCGGTCGGTGCTAGAAAGGAAACAAAATAAGGTCAATAAATTAGAGTAATAAATAATCAATAAATAAATTGTTCCCAAATGGCTCTGAAACAGAAAAATAATTACGGGTTACTCTAATTCTACAAATAAATATCGGCGGCGGTCTCCAGCAAAGCAACGGATATTAAGCGGAGGTTTAACCAGCCAAGGAGAAAAGCAAAGCAATGCAATTTACAACGGGCATAAATAAGCAAACGGTAGTCAGGAAAATGAATTATTTGGCAAAGTCTGGGCGAGGTGCGCGTTCAAATGCGTGGCGGGTGACAGATTTCTCCCAGAAGCGGTGGGTCACCCAGCCAAACTTCGAGGGTCTATCCGTCGTTGCACAACCGACACAGAACGTCTTCTACTGGCGGTGGGACACCCAGCCAGACCAGCAGTTTCGGTTATTGTGCTTTACAGCGTTTATCAAGCTTGGGCGGTGGGACACTCAGCCAAACCTTCGCCAACAACGCTGCTGCCGTACAGTCCGACACCTTCACGTCCTCTACTGGCGGTGGGACATCCAGCCAAACCAGCAGTTTCAGTAAAGGGGCTCACAACGTTTGTCGAACGAAGGCGGTGGGACACCCAGTCAAACCGTCGCCGATAACGCTGCTGCCATATGAACCTGCACTCAACGTCTTCCACTGGCGGTGGGACACCCAGCCAAACCAGCAGTTCGGTTGATGTGACGGACAACGTCCGTCGAACGAGGTCGGTGGAACACCCAGCCAAACCTTCGCCGACAACGCTGTGGTCGTACTGCCTTGCCAAAGTTTAAAACGGCCATAATTATACCATAGCAGGACAAGTGAATTTTGGAGATGTGGTGCTATTTCATTGTATGCTACTTTGACGCTGTTCCGCAGTTGTCACTGGGAGTGGTTCCCACCCCTTCTTAGGGGTGGAAATTTTTACGTCCAAAATAACCACGGAAATCGATAGAGGAGTCAATTTTAAGTAACAAATGTTATATAAAGTTTTTTGGATAATTCAATACTTTCCGAGTAATTCGTCATTGAGAATGTTGATTTTTTACTGAAAAAGTGCTTGTTTTCGGACAGGTTTTTGCAAATAACTCTGAAACCATTGGATTTAACGAAAAAAAATTAGGTCAAACAAGTATTTTGAAGCATTTAGATCTTATATATATATATATATTGTATTGTTATTTTTTTATTAATCGTGTATTTTAATTTGTGTGTACAATTAATATTTAGGTACCATTGGATATCTCAACTTGTCAAAATGGGAATATCTACTTACCTTCAAATGCTTAATAAAGTAGATATTAGTCGCACTGAAATTTATATCTTTCTTTGTCAAAATAAATTATTCTTGAATATAATTTTGGTTATAATCAATATATAATTACTTTTGAAATTAAATGTGTTCAAAACAAAATAAATTTGAAAATAAAATGTTTCTATAGAATGTAAACAAATATTTATTCTATTATCTCTAAGGGTGGTTCTTTAGAAGAAAGTATCTCTGAATGAAATCATGTGTTTTTCAATAATTTATATTAAATTGAAATTGATTTTTTTATACAATTTAAATAAAATTATATTTTTCCTACGCCAATCCTTATACTAAAACTTAACTTAAACAACAATGTTCAGAATACGAATATTCTATACTAAATTTTAATCAAGTCTAGATAACTTTTCGTTAGTTTACCTTTTGTTAATATTGTCCGATGCACTAAACTTCTTTTTATTTTCTCTTTGATCACTTCTGTTTTCACTATACACCCTCTAGCTGTAGATCCAACTTCTGTTAGTTTATTTCATGTTGTCTTGTACTCCTATTTCCTGCTGTATACTTCTGCTCCCTGACGGTGACTTGAGTTATGTGAATTTCTTCACAAATTTGGGTTGTTCTCTATAACACGTTTTAATCTTGTTTTCGTTATTAGACTTACTTGTATTTGTATCTTCCGTAATATTCACTCAAATTGTGTATCGAAACCGTTTTCATTTATTCTTTCTGATACATGGTCTTTCCTTTTCTTATTGCTTTTATTATCTTCTGTCAATAACTTTATCTTCCTTATTTTTTTAAAAATTCTACTCTTCCAAAATTCTAGCTGTCATATCTTAATGTTTATTACTAGAAAGGCAGGCAAACTCCGCTGACGCGGAGTTTGACCTTTCTCTCGGGCCTTCGGCCCCCGGGCCGCGCGCAGCGCGGCCCGAACACCGCTCCGCGGTGCTTTCCTCGCTGGTTAGTAGATAAACACCCTGTACTTTGATTTTTAAACACCCTGTATATAAAAGTATGATGAGAATGTTTTTCAAAAAAGAGTAGGCCCCGTTCAAGAAAAGAATAAGAAAAGTTTGTTCCAAACTTCCAAAAAGGCATCTGGTTAGTAAATATAAAATTTTCATCCAAAGACTACGTAGGTAAGGCAGAAATGGTAAAAAAATAAATTAAGACATCTGCTTGATAAATATATAAATTTTCATTAAAAGACTGTAGTAAATAGACAAAGCTAAAAGTGAAAAGAAATAAAACTGCCCTTAATTCTATAGAACACCTAGTATATGGATTTTTAAAAAAGCGACTTTTCTTCAAAAGATTAACAAAATGAATAAGGGAAAATCTGGTACACCTGTGTTAGTTTTATGGAACATCCTGTACATAAATTGCAAGAAACACCTGGTTAGT
>NW_019418001.1:7907-21370 GCF_000390285.2 Anoplophora glabripennis
TCTTCAATTTTCTTTTCCAAACAATTAATTTCTTTTTCGATTTCCTCATTTTTCTTTTGTGTATTCTATTATTGTATTGGTTTTCCCTAGTCTTATGTATTTCTTCTAAATCTGTGGTTTTCTGCTCAATTGTATTTATCCTCTCTTTTATTTCACTTTGAAATTTTTCTTGCTCCTTGTTTAATTCCTGTTTAATTTCTTCTAATTTCTTTTCCAATGCTATTTTTATGTTTTCTGTGTTTTCAGCTATTACTTGTTTCAACTCTTCCTTGTCCAATTTTCGCATATTTTCGTGCTCCTCTTTTTCCTGTTTTCGCACTTTTTTCTGCTCTTCCTCTTCCTGTTCCCGCAATTTTTTCTGCTGTTCCTTTTCCGTTCTCTTCTGTTCTTGGTACTTTCTTTCCTGTTCTTTTCGATTTTTTTCCATTTCCTTAAACATTTCAAAGAGACATGCTATTTCCGACTTCTGTAATTCTGTACGTCTGCTTCCTTCAGATCCTGTCCTGTCTTCTTCTTCTTCATAGCGAAGTTCTTCATCTTCCCTTCTTGTGCTTGTTTCACTTCTCAAATCCATTTTCTATAGATTTTCCTTTTAAATTTTCAAATATTTTCTTGTAAATTTCAAACGCTTCTTCTAAATTCGAAGAGCCCCACGTTCGTGCGCCATTTTGTATTGTTATATTTTTTTATTAATCGTGTATTTTAATTTGTGTGTATAATTAATGTTTAGGTACCTTTGGATATCTCAACTTGTCAAAATGGGAATATCTACTTACCTTCAAATGCTTAATAAAGTAGATATTAGTCTCACTGAAATTTATATCTTTCTTTGTCAAAATAAATTATTCTTGAATATAATTTTGGTTATAATCAATATATAATTACTTTTGAAATTAAATGTGTTCAAAACAAAATAAATTTGAAAATAAAATTTTTCTATAGAATGTAAACAAAAATTTATTCTATTATCTCTAAGGGTGGTTCTTTAGAAGAAAGTATCTCTGAATGAAATCCTGTGTTTTTCAATAATTTATATTAAATTGAAATTGATTTTTTTTTATACAATTTAAATAAAATTATATTTTTCTTACGCCAATCCTTATACTAAAACTTAACTTAAACAACAATGTTCAGAATACGAATATTCTATACAAAATTTTAATCAAGTCTAGATAACTTTTCGTTAGTTTACCTTTTGTTAATATTGTCCGATGCACTAAACTTCTTTTTATTTTCTCTTTGATCACTTCTGTTTTCACTATGCACCCTCTAGCTGTAGATCCAACTTCTGTTAGTTTATTTCGTGTTGTCTTGTACTCCTATTTCCTGCTGTATACTTCTGCTCCCTGACGGTGACTTGAGTTATGTGAATTTCTTCACAAATTTGGGTTGTTCTCTATAACACGTTTTAATCTTGTTTTCGTTATAAGACTTACTTGTATTTGTATCTTCCGTAATATTCACTCAAATTGTGTATCGAAACCGTTTTCATTTATTCTTTCTGATACATGGTCTTTCCTTTTCTTATTACTTTTATTATCTTCTGTCAATAACTTTATCTTCCTTATTTTTTTTAAATTCTACTCTTCCATAATTCTAGTTGTCATATCTTAATGTTTATTATTCTTTTTTTTTTCTCGTCACCTAACACTTTTTCTTCTTAGTAACCGCACTTCTGTTTTTTTTTTCATTTTAATTTTTTATAGCTCACTATTTACTTAATACTATTTTACAATCCTTTCCCATTTAAAAATCAATTCCATTTTATCAGTACATTTTAATTTTTATGACAAGCGACTTCTGTCAGATATTTTCTTCTTTCAATTTTACTCCTTTCTAATATGCAATTTTGAATACATTTCATTTCCATACATCTCAATATATATATATATAAGAATATATGTATTGCAGGCAAACGTTAGCAAAAACACCAAAGGGAAACAAAAAAGTGCAAATTTATCTTGGAATTTTGCATTATCACACATTTATGAGTGAAAAGTGAAGGAAAGGAACAACATACTGCATCTATACTGTAAATTTTAAGATACGGTTTTCAGGTTCATAAAAGAACGCATTCGGACGGAGATGGCACAAATTACTCCGGAAGTTATAGACAAAGTTCGAGAAGAGTTTACTGCTCGTCTTTCTCACTGCATTACAATTAAAGGTTGTCAAAGTGAAAATCTATTGTCACTTGGGTTGTTAAAAATACATTTATTGTAATTTTATATTTTTTTTTCTTTGACACTACAAAATTCTATTACCTATCTAAACTTATTGATATGGTTGAACACATTTATATTTAAAAAATACATCACTGTCACACAGGTAACTAGACCGATCGAAATAACCCATGGAAGGTTGATTTGAAGTGGCGAAAAAATGATTTTTCGCATTTTTCTCGGAAATTTTGAGTTTATGTTAACAAGTGACCGCTACAAAAACTGTAGATTTTTGCATGATATACAACTTTTGTATTAGATACTTTTTTGACGTCGAGTTCCGCCAGAAATCGCAATAATACCATTTTTCATCCCTTTTCAACGCCCCAAATCAACCCTTCACCAACCCCGTTACCGCATTTATTTTTTTTTCGGTTTATTATGGGCCCTTCGCCATTTCCACTTATAAAAGCCCAGGTAACAATTTTTTCTTCTCTAAATGTAGTTTGATTGGACTACACGTCATATGTAAAACCAATATCACGCAGAATGCACTTTTAAAAAATGACCCGTTCCAGGTTTTTCTGTCCATAAGCACCAATTTACGGAATAATGATTTTATTCATTTCATTTTCAACATACTGTACATTTTTATCAACAAACTAAATTTGAAGACTGCTTATTGGATTGCATTTTATATCTGATAATAAGCTTTTCCAAACTATTATAAGATGCTGACATTTCAATTCAGTTTCAAAAACACACTTTGGTTAACGGGAACGAAATACTTTTTATTTTTGCACAAAAAAGCCTTTTTCACACAGCTTATGGTTGATTATTAAATTAATTGCACACATTTAATAATATGACTACTTATTGTTAAAATTTATATTTATTCCAACTGAACAGGTTGTACAACTCAAACTAATCAATAAATCTACTAGGTACCATTATTTAGGTATCATTATTTTCTATTTTTCAAACATTACAGTGGATTAAGTTTATTTCATATTTGGAGGCAAGGTAATCTCTTAAAATTATATGCTGTTCTGAAGCTCTAATTATGATAGAAAAATTATTTTTCGATGAATTATTATCAATTATTATCGATGTTGACGGAGCAATTGGAGCAAAAACTTCAACCACCTTTGAGGATATTCTATTTGAAACTTAAATTTTATTTTTCAATATACAGGGTGTTCTTAAATAAGTGTCGCAACGGAAAACTGTAAATTCCTCTTGAAAAAAGAAACATTCTTTACCTCTTCCATTTTTCTCTCCGGGCTTTCGTTTTCGAGATACACGGTGTCAAAAATTTAATTTTTTTTAATTTTTTTGCCAATATCTTAGGAACCATTTGAACTACAGGACTGAGTTTTTATATACGCATTACCAGTATTAAATAGCTACTTTTTCGCACTCTTCTCGAATTCATTGAACGTACCAGTGGTGGAGATTTTAAGGTATCGTACTTGCAACAAGTAGCTATTAATAGTGGTAATGTGTGTACAAAAGCTTAGTCCTGTAGTTCAAGCGGTTCCTAAGATATTGGCAACAATCTGAAAAAAGTTTTGACACTGTGTGTCTTGAAAACGAAAGCCTGGAGAGAAAAATGGAAGAGAAAAAAAAAAATTCTCTTTTCAAGAGGAATTTACAGTTTTCCGTTGCGACACTTATTTAGGAACACCTTGCATGTTTCCACTGATTTCCAACCTCCATCTCTTGGATGGAGACAACGTCTGCCAAAGAATAATCGTTGCAGAGGAGCCTCTGAAACATTGGCTTGTGTAGTCCTTCGGATGGGACAATTTAAAACATAATATACCGATTTTTCCTGGATTGCATATCTAATGAAAAATGTACATTTTTGTTAACTAAGTATGCGAAGCAGCATATTTTCGATACAATGTAATAAAGAATATATCCGAAATGACAAATGTCCCCTGAATATGAGTCAGGAATTTTAACGATAACGACATAGCCCTTAATAATTTATAAATCTTGTACTGTAGGTACCGTTTATAGGCCGCCTAAAACATATATTAATAATTTTATAAATGATTTAGATGAAATATTATTTGTCTTATGTCCTGCTTTGATGAGGTCATCTGTACTTAGGATTTTAATATCAATTTATTTAATGTTGGTAATCCACTTGAACCTTGCTTTCAGATTTACAATTTTACTCAATTAATTCATGAGTCTACAAGGATAACCAATACCTCCAGTACATTAATTGACCCTATTTTTGTATCTAACGGTGATATTATTAATAATTCTGGTACTATCTCAATGGATGGCATCTCAGATCATAGAATGGTTTTCTGCGATATTAACATTAAAAAACTTTAAATGAAACCAAAATATGTAGTTTACAAGTGTTTTAAAAATTTTGATTTGAACTGTTTCTTGACTGATTTATACAGGGTGATTCATTAACAATGGGAAAATCGAAAGCTGAAGATACTACAAGTGAAATGGTGACCATTGGCGCAAACATGCCTTATCCGAAAGTTGATAGTTTCGGAAGTACAGGGTGTTGAAAGTTAAAATTTTAAATCGTTTTTTTGCGATTATTCTGAAAATATGTACTTAGGTTAGGAACTTGAAAATTTGTGAAACAATATTTTTTTAGGCGACGAATAAGATGCGTGTTGTAATTTCAGCATTGCTCATAGAGGGCGCCACTTACGACCAATTTTACCGAAAATTTAGTTAATAACTTTTTACCCTGTATATTTAACATGAAACTTGATTCAAAACCTGAAAGAGCTATCATTTTTCCATTAATTATGTACTCTTGTTTCATTTCGGTATCTCGATCCGTTTTCGAGAAAAATCGATTTAACGAACACTATGTTTTGATAATATGAGAAATTAAAAGCGAAACAAACCAAGTGTTTCTTCGTGTTATTACAACAATTAACAATAAAACAAATGAAATTCGTAATAATGATTTAAAGTCAGTGTTCGAAGAATCCACCGTTGACATTTACACACTTTACACAACGTTTTCTGAGAGATCTTCGAGTTTGAAACAACATATTGGGATTGCGTTTGACTTCGTTGGCAGCGATTTGTATTCTTTGCCACAACTCTTCACACGAGCCAATAGATTCTTTGTAAACTATATCTTTCATTCGAGACTAAATAGAAAAATCAAGAGGATTGAAGTCCGGACTTCTGGATGGCCAAGCAAAAATGCTTACATGGCCAATCCAGCGATTTGGAAAAACTGCATCTAAATATGCACGCACTGGCCAAGAAAAATGCGGTGGAGCTCCGTCGTGCATGAACCACATGTCTCTTCTTAAATAAAGTGGAACTTCTTCAAGCCGTGGAAGCATTTTTACTTGGCCACCCAGAAGTCCGGACTTCAATCCTCTTCATTTTTCTATTTGGAAGAATCTATTGGTTCGTGTGAAGAGTTGTGGCAAAGAATACAAATCGCTGCCAACGAAGTCAGACGCAATCCCAATATGTTGTTTCAAACTCGAAGATCTCTCAGAAAACGTGTAAAGTGTATCAGTGTCAACGGTGGATTCTTCGAACAATTACTTTAAATCATAATTACGTATTTTATTTGTTTTATTGTTAATTGTTGTAATAACACGAAGAAACACTTGGTTTGTTTCGCTTTTAATTTCTCATATTATCAAAACATAGTGATCGTTAAATCGATTTTTCTCGAAAACGCATCGAGATACCGAAATGAAACAAGAGTACATAATTAATGAAAAAATGATAGCTCTTTCAGGTTTTGAATCAAGTTTCATGTTAAATATACAGGATAAAAAGTTATTAACTAAATTTTTGGTAAAATTGGCCGTAAGTGGTGCCCTCTATGAGCAATGCTAAAATTACAACACGCATCTTATTCGTCGCCTAAAAAAATATAGTTTCACAAATTTTCAAGTTCCTAACCTACATATTTTCAGAATAATCGCAAAAAAAACGATTTAAAATTTTAACTTTCAACACCCTATATTTTCGAAACTATTAACTTTCGGATAAGGCATGTTTGCGCCAATGGTCACCATTTCACATGTAGTATCTTCAGCTTCCGACTTTCCCATTGTTAATGAATCACCCTGTATAATTTACCGGGGTTAAATATTATTTATGAAAATAATATTGATTCTAAAATTAATATATTTACGGATTTGTTGAATTAAGTATTTGACAAACATGCGCCTGTTAAGCAAATAAGAGTGACTAAACCTCCGGCACTATGGCTCACTCCTAATTTAAAATTAATAATGAAGGAAATGTATAAAGCGTTACAAAAATTTAAACAAAATCGTACTGAAAACACAATTGGTCGAATCATTAACAACTTCATAATTATTGTTTGCCGATGGTTAGAAGTGAAAAAAGGTTATTTACAATCAGTCTCCCTAAAATAAATCCTAAAGCAACCTGGAATACTCTTAAGCAGTTAAATGTTCGATGTAATAAACAGTTTCATATTCCAGATGATTTAATCAATCCTGAAATCAATAGTTATTTTGCTTCATTTGTTCAAAATGCTAGTAATAATTGTGACAATTTAATTGAATTTTATAATAACAATTTAAAAAATCCTAATTGTTCGTTTAATTTTTCTCTTACATTTATTAATGAGATGAAGAATATTTTGAATAGTATAAAAACTGAGAATACTCGAACAGATGGAATATCTTGTTCAATGCTTAAATATTGTAGTCCTTTTATTATTATTACATACATTATAAATTGTTGTGTTGAAGCAAAATATTTCCCATATTCATGGAAAATTGCTATTGGTAAGCCTATGCCTAAAAATAATTCTTCATTTGACGTTTTCAGTTATAAGTATTTTACCAGCTATTTCTAAAGTGTTTGAAAATGTATTGTATTTTCAAATTTATGATTATTTTATCCTAAATAAAATGCTGCCTGACTCACAAAATGGCTTTAGAAAGGGCTATAGTACAACAACAGCATTGACTTTTGTTACTAATGATCTTTTAGATGCATTTGACAAAGGGTTGGTTAGTGTTCTCGTGTTACTTGATTTTTCAAAGGCCTTTGACACTATAAATCATGGATTAATTTGTGCCAAAATGAAATATTAGGGTTTTGATCACTCTGCTGTAGAGCTTATCTCATCTTATTTAAGTGATCGATCTCAAAAATTTGTTGTAAATAATTATTCTTCCTCAAACTTAAATATAAAGTCAGGTGTACCACAGGGATCGTCCATTGCTTTTTATAATTTATATTTGTTTCTGATTGTAAAGTGCAGGCCTATGCAGATGACACAGTTCTTTATTCACATTTTTTTGTTGAAGATATAGCAAGGACTGGTGGCCTTATGAATTCTGTACTTAATAATATCATGCAATTGTCAACAGAGCATAATTTGATGCTAAATCCTAATAAATCGAAGTTAATGTTGTATGGTAGTAAAAATAAAATTAGTATTGTGAAATCTAATTTAAATATCAATTTGAATGGCGTCATCTTGCCTATAGTAGATAAGGCGAAGAGCATTGGGATAATTTTTGATTCTGATCTCAGATTTAAGAGGCACGCTAATTTTTTCGAGTCGTCATATTTTAAACTTTAATTTACGTAAAATATTGTGTGAGTCGCTTGTTTTGTGTCATTTTAATTATTGTGATTTTATATATGGCTACTGTCTTGACGAATTTAATAAAAATCGTATTCAAAAAGTTCAGAATTCATGTTGTCTTTCCATTTTTGGATTAAGAAAGTCTGATCATATTTCTCACAAAATTAAGGAATGTAACTGGCTTAACATGAATAATCGGAGAGTTCATCATCTTATTACATTTGCTCATAAAATACTGTTATTTCCCAATTCATCAGTTTTGCTGACAAACAAATTTATAAAACGTTCCAATATCCGCCAAAGAGATATTAGATTTAAAAATACTTTTACCCTTCCATATCATCGTACTGCTATGTTTACGAGAAATTTTATATATAATGCAGTTACCATGCAACACCTAACCAATTTAAAGTTTTTAATATTAACAAATTTAAATACAAACATAAAAGTATATATTTAGCAAACAATAGGGTTATAGTTACCTGTACAATATCCGCACCTGCCTGTCTCACTTTTAGATGTTTGTAATGTGATTAAAAATTTTAAATTTTAATTAGCTTATACTTTGCTTACTTTTGTATATTTTTTTTCTATTAATAGTTATGCAGCTATTTATATACTTTTACTTTGAAATGTAGTGTACCTCACTTTGGTTGAGTATGAGTAGCTCTTAGCTAGACTTCGCCTTAACCTTTGTTCTTTTTTCTTATTCGTTTTATCTGTATCTATTTCTATTTTTATTATTATATTTGTAGTTCTTCTATTTTACAAGTCTCGTGATTGCACATTACTATAATCTAAAAAAAAACACAATTATTAGAGAAACTAATACATCCTCGTATGGACTAATGTGAATTAGTCATTAATAAAAATTGTTCATCTCGAGTTTCTTATACAAATGTTTAAAGATTGTCGCATTATCGGTCCCCTCGTCTGACTGGTCGGCGTGGCAGGAGGTGTTCCCACACGGGCTTCGGGTCGTGACGCATAAGATGTTGCCGCGTCACGCTGCAAAAATCGCTGGGACGGCAGTTGTGGCCTCCTTTAGCACTTGGAGGGAGTTGGCAGAGACGATTTGTCAGGGTCGACAGTTGGCCGAGGAGTTGGGAAGTGAATCGGTTGAGTTGTCCTGACGACCCCGCAGTTGCTCACTCATCCGGGAAAACGGTGAGTGAACAAACGTACGGCGGCCTTCATTCTGCCTCCTGGTCCGAAGAATCCAAAGAAGAACTGGGGAATGACGACGTATCCACCCAAGACATCTTGAATTCGAGTCACTACTATGTGGAGGTAAATGGTTCAAAAGTTCCGGGTTTCAACTGAACCTATATAGACGAGAAAGTCTAAGTGTAGCACTGAATTTACTGGTTATGAGTGCGAGGACTCTGTAAAAAAACTGAATGTACTTGATATGAGTTCGAGGACTCTATTGTTTCTTACACTTTAATGTCTATAACTAACTGCTGAACCTTAATCTAAAGGTTAGCGGAAGGGCACGGCCTCTTGAGTGAGTGCTCGTGTATATGTATTTGTATATATTGCTATTGGGGACGGAGGTATGGTCCATCTCGCGTCGCGCCAATGCTTCTTAAAACTATCTTTTTTGGCGAGGTAAGAGAAACTCGAAGTGAAATAATAATATGTAATATGGATTTATGTGTTTATTGCATGTATAACATCTACATGAAAATACAGCGGAGTAAGCAACAATCTAGTTACAATACTTTTGTGGAACGAGCCTCGCAGCTAATGGAGTTCAAATAAAGTTTTGTGTGCACACACTGAGTGGGTTTCCAGGCCCACCTAATAGACTGCAAACGCCCAGAGTCGACGTTCGAACACATATCGTCCAGACGACGAATCTCCCCATTTTTTGCCGGTGGAACTGGCATTGCTCCGCAGAAAGGGCCTCAGAAATTTCGTTGAAGGCTCCGGGCCGCGCTTGGTGGTGGCTCGCAGTGTGCTGCTGTTTGGTCTGAAATTGATTGTTTTGCGGGATGGCGTGTCGACGGACAGCTCCGGACTACAGGTCGTCTCTGGAGCGGCTTTGGGACGGCTAATCGAAAAGGTGGTCGATTTTGATGCTTTATCGGCCCTTGGCGATGGATCCATTGGAGATGCGGCCCTTTTTTGAGGCTGAGTCAAATTGGTTGACCACGGTTCCATTGAGACCATCTAGAGCATCGAGGGTCGCTGGGAACGATTGGCAAGCGGTGGCGCCTCGAAATATGGAAAGTTCTTCGATTTTCTTGTAAGGAATGCAAGGCCTACTGTCATACATTATCTGTACCAAATTTTATTGACATCGGTTAATAGATTCCGGAGATATAAACAAAAAATCAATTTATTTTAACAACTTCGACACCCTGTATCTCTAAAACGAGGCCGTTCCAGACCTATGTTTATAAGGCAAACACCTATTATTTTAAAGAGATCTATCTGCCCTCGAAGTTTCCTGCATAAAATTCGGACCACCCTGTATACAGGGTGTCCCAGAATAACGTGTACAACGGAACACCACAGATTCGTGGACTCAAAATAGGCAGATCTAGGCTATTCACCTATATCCGAAATCGCTTGATTTGGCCGCTAGATGGGCCCCGTGAAGTTAGCCGTGCTTAATGTTCAATTTGTATATTTTATTTCACCAGTAATTAGTAAGTAATTTGTAAGTATTTGTAAGCCATAAACCAGAATTTGTAAATAGCTCGTTAAGATGTTATATATATATATACAGGGTGGTCCGAATTTTATGCAGGAAACTTCGAGGGTAGATAGATCTCTTTAAAATAATATGTGTTTGCCTTATAAACATAGGTCTGGAACGGCCCCGTTTTAGAGATACAGGGTGTTGAGGTTTTAAAAAAATTGATTCATTGTTTATATCGCACACTACCTCACAGGTGAAGTAGAAAGGAGTGTAAATAATTTTGTTGATGTGCTTACAAATTGCACTTACTTTTACACATAAACAAATATTCTTGTCATATTATCGTTAGAAGTGTCTGCCACAAGGGGATTGTATTAGTATGAATAACTTGAGAACGGCGAATCTTAGGGAAAAAATTAAAGTCACCTTTTTTACGTATTTTGTGCATTAAAATATAAATCAGTTACAATGACGTGTAAAAAATGCAGTGGCGTAGGTTTTTTGTAAAAAAGGGGGTGACCCCTGTCCAGTTGTACACCACTGGTTGAATCTTTAAAGCTCATATTTCAGGGAATATAAGGCCTACTATCATACATTATATGTACCAAATTTTATTAAGATCGGTTAATAGATTCCGGAGATATAAACAAAAAATCAATTTATTTTAACAACTTCGACACCCTGTATCTCTAAAACGGGGCCGTTCCAGACCTATGTTTATAAGGCAAACACATATTATTTTAAAGAGATCTATCTGCCCTCGAAGTTTCCTGCATAAAATTCGGACCACCCTGTATATGTTAAGAAATCGAGGCTAACTTCTCGGGGGCCTCACGTCTGTTGAATTTGCGAATTTTCTTATCATCAAGAATTAGTAAGTCATTTGTAAGTATTTGTAAGCCATAAACTATAATTTGTAAGTAGCTCGTTAAGATGTTATACAGAGTAACGAAAGTAACGAATAAATTATATAAAACCGCTGAGAAAAATATTTCAAAAAAATCCTCGGACCTGTCGATTTTTACTTTTAAATTGTCGTTTATATATCTTAACAAACGTACAGGCTGATTAATTATAATTTCCCCCTTCCCCAGTTAACTTCTTTATTTTTGGGTTTAGAAAAAAATTTTAAATATAAAAGTTGTACAGAATAATATAAAGAAATGGAAAGGGTCGAAGAAATTACTCAAGTAAATAAAAGGCGTTTAGCGGCAGAGGTTGGTTTTCAAAAAGTTCCGTTAATAGAGTATTAAAAGACCAGTTTACAGGTTACTATACTAACAGGTGGATAGGTATAGGAAATAATGCCCCTTTACAATGGCCACCTCGATCCCTGGACCTAAACGCATGTATTTATTTCCTTAGGGGAGCGTTGAGGTCCACAGTTTATAACTTTTCAGTAAATACCAGAAAACGAATAATGGGGAATACAACCAGAAATTAGTGTTATGAGAGGTAATGCACAATTATTGCATAAATTCATTTTAATTTTCGAAGAACTAATGCTTGCGTTTAAGAACGAGGAAGTAACTTTGAGCATTTACTGCAATATTATTTTACTGTGATTACAAATATCTATTTAGATTTATTTAAAATGGTGATGTTGACATTCTTACATTATTAGTTGTTATTGCTTATTTAAAATAGTGTTGATTTTTATTTTATTGATTGATAATACTAATACTGAAAATATGTAGTTATTTTTTTAATGTGACGTTTTTTCATTATTATTCCCTAATTTGAGGCTTGAGGTTTTTACAAATTGGAATTTTTGCCTATATTTAATGTATAAAAAATTCCAATTTTGCTCGAAATCCATAAACGATATCAAAATTTTGTAAGAGCAAAAAAGTCTTCTAAATTAGTGCTTATTTTTAAAAATATAAATTCTGTAGTCATTAGCGTACGTACAAAAAAATTACGGTATAGCCAGTGGCGCACAGGCCCTAGAAAAAGAACATCCTCTCACTAAATTCTATATTTACCTTGCCCTTATATAAAAAAATAAGTGTACCAAATTTGAAGTTTCCAAGAAAAATAGTTTTCTAAAAAAAAAACTAGGTTATCTGTTCTATTTATTTAAAAAAAAACATCACATCATCAACCAATACAGAGATAAGATAATGCGTTCGCTACTGCTGTTGCAATTTTTGACTAACTTTTTTGTTTTTCGACATACGGACTTCGGACCTTTTCCATTCAACGCAGAACGGACTAACAAAACCAAGATTGTGGGGAGAATTTTTCAATTATTTTTTCGATTTAACGCACCGTTTCCCAGTTATACGGCCTTTTTACTATAACACGACATACCTATTGTTTCCAAAATTTATTTTCGACATACGGACTTCGGACCTTTTGCATTCAACGCAGAAGGAACATAGAGAACCCAGGAGGGAGGGGTTGACATTTTTCAATTATTTTTTCGATTCAACGCACCGTTTTCGAGTTATAAACACTTTTTTATCCTATGATGTCACACACCATTGCTCCCGATTTTTTTTTTTTGACATGCGGGTTTTGACGTTTTTCACTGGTTCACCATGGGAGATTTTTTGATACTTAGAGTCTAACCAAGGGGAAATTTGTTTATATTTCCAGCCATTTCCGAGTTACGAGCAAAAAGCGTTTTTTTTTCTTATACTGTGTGACATCATAGATCGATAACGAAGGCTAAAAAGGTCACGCGCTCTACCCCAGGCTCCCTCCCTAGGTGTCCTGAAATTGCTGGGGAGACTCCCAAAGACAGCAAAGAGAGAGAGAGATAAGCTCTCTATGAGGACATAGTCACTCTATCTCTATGAGGACAGAGTCATTCTATCTCTATCGCACACTGTAACTGTATCTCTCTCGCACACAATCAGACAAAAATGACAGAAACGAACCTTCTTTTAAAAATACATGGGATTTATCATTATTAGAATAACCCATTTTAATTTAAAAAATTAAAAAAATTACAATGGGTTATTCTGATGACGAAAAATAAAACATAATTAACTGTATTATTCAAATAACAATAATGTGCAAAAGTTCTTCAGGAATATTGGCAAATTTA
>NW_019418001.1:22199-24811 GCF_000390285.2 Anoplophora glabripennis
ATTCTAAGACATCATTGCTAGCAAATTGCTATTTAAAAATTCCTGAGGACTATAAAATGCATTGAGCAACAGATAAATCTTTAACTTATACTTAAAACTCGAAAAATTCAGATCCTTAATTTCTTTAGGTAGAGCGTTATAGAATTTTATTCCCCAATAACAAGAACCATTTCTAGTTTTTGCAAGTCTCGAAAAACCCACTTGTAAGATCGTATTATTTCTTGTATGGTGTGCATGAATTTCATTCCTCATAGTATAACTTCCAATATTGTTTTTTATATGAAGTAAGCAATGCAGAATATATACACAAGGCAGTGTTAGTATCTTTAATTCGATAAACTTTTGCCTGCAGTCGTCTCTATATTTAAGACTGGCTATAATTCTTATCGCTTTTCTCTGCAGAGCAAATACATCAGCAGAAGAAGCAGAGTGTCCCCAAATTAATATACTATAAGATAATAAAGAATGAATGAGACTATGATAGGCTGTTATCAAAATTTGTGATGACACTTGGTGTCTCAAACTGCGAAGGAGGTACAAATGTTTTGATATTTTTTTACCTATATAATCTGTGCGACGGTCCCATGTTAACTTAGAATCTAGATGAACTCCTAAAAATTTCACAGATTTAGGATTTAAAATATCTTTAGCCTCTATTAGAGTAAATATTAAAGTTTCTGTCTTACTAGAATTTAACTTAAGTTTGTTAGAGAGAAACCAACTCTGAATCATTAGTTCAGCTTGACGCGCCTATTCTAATAAGTCATCAATTAAAAGACTACGATATGTTAAATTGGTATCATCAGCAAATTGGATAGTTAAAACTGAGTTATTAGATCATTAACATATTAGATCATTAACATATGACAGAAATAGAACAGGACCAAGAATGGACCCTTGTATTACGCCTGCATTGATACCTAGACAGGTTGATGATATATTGTTATGCATAACATATTGTCTCCTATTACTAAGATATGAATGTATGATACCAACACTGTGAGCAGTGAAACCATAGTAAGACAATTTATCTATCAGGATTGGGTGAGATACACAGTTAAAAGCTTTGGTCAGATCTAGGAACTGAGAACAAACAAAATCTTTTTACTCAAAACCAGTATTGATCTCCTTTACCAGTCTGTCCACGGCTAAAGTTGTCGAGAGCTTATTTCTAAAACCGTACTGGTTAGTATTGAATAGATTTTCATTTTCTATATAATTTATAATTTGCGATTTTAGAATGTTTTCAAAAATTTTTGCAAATGTTGGTATAATAGAAATAGGTCTATAATTTGAGGGATCGTTGGTATTTCCTTTTATATGAATCCGTACAACTTTAGAGACCTTTAGACAATCTGGAAAAATCCCCTGAAAAATGCTAATATTTATTAGTGCTGTAAGAGGCATCAATATAGTATGTTTTATGGATTTTACAATGTGACTATTCATATGTAAAAGTTAGAAGTATTATTTTTATGACATTACAGTAATATGACTTTACAGTAACATTTAAACGAATCTTTATATTATTCTGTATAACTTTCGTATTTAATTTTTTTTTCTAAACCCAAAAATAAAGAATAAAACTGGGAAAGGGGGGAAATTATAATTAATCAGCCTGTACGTTTATTAACATACATAATCGACAATGTAAAAGTTAAAATCGATGGGTCCGAAGTTTTTTCTTAAATATTTTTCTCAGCGGTTTTATATAATTTATTCGTTACCCTCGAGAAGCTCTGTATATCTTAACGAGCTACTTACGAATTCTGGTTTATGGTTTACAAATACTTACAAATGACTTACTAGTTCTTGATGATAAGAAAATTCGCAGATTCAACAGAAGTGAGCCCCCCGAGAAGTTAGCCTCGATTTCTTAATATATATATATATTAAAATATATTTATTTTCTTGGGAATTGGGTTCTGCTGTGATAGTCAGTTAAAAACAAAGGATAAAAAGCGGCAGCGATTTCTTTCTTGACGTTTCGTTCCTGATCAGGAACTTTTTCAAAAGGCTTTTATTATTAAAATTGTTATAATTAATAAAATTAAAACCTAAGACAAACAATAACTTACTTAATATATTGAATTTTTTTTTCTGTAATTACAATTAATTTAATAAGAAAATAATTTCGTTAATACATACCTAAACAACAACCATTTTACGTCAAAATTTTAAAAAATATGCATCAATCGTCATACAGTGGACATATTTTCATAATATAATATTATCTTTTTTCATTTTAAATTTGAAAAAGGCCTGCATTTTTTAATATTGTAAATGTGTCCGGATAATACTTTTAGTCGGCAATGTGGTACGTGGATACGATGAAAATGAAATGAGCAGTATAATAATTATTATGATAAATTCGAACAGGTAGTACGCCTGGTGGCGAAATTTTGTAAATTAAAGACAGAAAGGACATCTAGTAATTTTATTTGAAATTATATTTTAAAAGTATAGAAAACTATTTTAAATGTGATTTGTTTAGATGATAATAAATGGAAATAATAGAATTATTATAATTATTGTTATTTGATTAAATTATGATATATTTGACTTAAATTTTTAATGTCAGTTTTATCGTTAATACTGTTTTTATTTTTTTT
>NW_019418001.1:26463-27345 GCF_000390285.2 Anoplophora glabripennis
ATTTTTTTATTTCACCAAAAAGTATATGTCAAAACGAAAAAAATGATTACCGGCAGAACTCTGTACGAAGATTTTTTTAAGTAGAATTTTTCTTTGAAAAAAAGTGTCAGGCCGAAAAAAATGAATATCAGAAACTTCCTGATTTTTGTATCTAAAAAAATTTTGGGTTATTTAAGACAGAAAAAGGTACACTTTCACCAAGTTTCGTGAAAATTAAATTATTTTTGCGGATATGAGAAATAAAAAAAGGAAAATCAGAAAAAAAACTGTTTTTCGCATTTTTCTTGGAAATTTTGAGGTTATGTTAAAAAATGACCTCCACAAAAGTTGTAGATTTTTGCATGATCTACAACTTTTGTACTTGATACTTTTTTGTCTGACATCAACTTGCGCTAGAAATCCCAATGATACTATTTTTCAAAACTTTTCCACCCCCCAAATCAACCCTCCGCCGCCCCTGCTCACGCATTTATTTTTTTTTTTTCGTTTATTATAAGCCCCTTTAATATTTCGACTTATAAAACTCCAGGTAACAATTTTCTTTTTTTTTCCCCTCTAAATGAGTTATTTTGATCGGTCTACTTATTCTATTTTTAAGCATATTTTAAAATCTTCGCAATTTTTATCAATTTTTTTTATACTCAATTTATTAATTGAAAAAGATATAATAATGACACATTATAAAAAGCAACAAAATATTAAGTTATTGAAAATTTAGCCCAATAAGAATAACCTTCAGCGAAAATTGCACTGGGCTTGACAGCCAAAACGACGTTGAAACAAGAATTCGAAAATTATTTCTATCTTGTTCTGTTTTGTTCTGGAAATAGTTTAATAAATATATTTCGTGCATTAAAAACAATCTCAAAATTCAGCATTCAA
>NW_019418002.1:0-5768 GCF_000390285.2 Anoplophora glabripennis
ACCGAAATAGTTTAGAAAGTGAGTTTCTTGAGAGTTCAGGATCAGATTATATTCCACCATCAATTTCTTCGGGCAACACAGATTTAGGTAAGTTGATATTTATTATATTTCAAATATTGTGTTTCGTTGAATAACTTTTCTTTACATAAAAACTTAACAAAAATTAGAAAATAGAAAATTTTTTCTGTAATTCACACTCCATGTCTATGTTTTGTTTCATATTTGAAACAATGTATTATATATATGTGTATGTAACAATTACAGTTTTTGATGTGGGTTCAACAATTTTTAAATAATTCTGAAACTGCATTTTTTTCCCAGGGCCGACATTTCAAGATGGAGGTAATTACTTAAATAATAACAAAGCTGAGTCAACCGATGACCGAAATAGTTTAGAAAGTGAGTTTCTTGAGAGTTCAGGATCAGATTATATTCCACCATCAGTTTCTTCGTGTAACACAGATTTAGGTAAGTTTGTATTTATAATATTTCAAATGTATTCCTTTTTCTTTATGTAAAAACCTGACAAATAGAAAATTTGACTTGTTTATAAATTTATTTTAGTTTTCAATGTTGTAGGTTTATTTAGTGATTCAAACCAAATCAGTACTAATGCATTGATTAATGCCAAAAAGAATGATAACAAAATATTGAAAAACCTAGATGCATTTAATGAAAGCGGAGATGTAAAATCTTCAAGTAAAAATTTAGAGGGACATCTTAAGAGAGATAAAAGAGAGCATTGTATATATTGCGAAAAGACTGTCACTAATTTTGCACGACATTTAGTTCGCATCCATAAGAATGAATTCGAAGTGATCAAAATAATGTCACTTAAAAAGGGCTCTAAAGAACGAAAAATTTTACTAGATGAAATTCGTAAGAAAGGTGTGTACTATATTATTATAGTTAAAAATTAAAAGAACAATGTTCTAGTAATGAATATTCTACAAAGTATGTTTAATTCAGTCAGTTAACTCCAATACATACGTAATGTAAATTAAATACCTATACAGAAATACATACAGGGCGTCGCAGATTTTAATTAAGAATATTAAGGACTCTGTAGAGGAAGTAAAAATACAACCACTTTGCTATAAAAACTTGTTTTAAAAAATCTTACTATACTTTTAATATACAATTAAAGTTATTAAAAATACATGTTTTTTCAACTCTATTTCAGAAACAAACCAATTGCTTTCAAATTTTATAGTTATATGCTACCGTAACTCCTTTAAAAAAAAAAAATTGCGATAGCCATTGGAAAAAATTACTGATCATTTAATTATTTCAAAAGATGGTAAATTGAATTTAAAAATCGACCTGTCTGGTCACTACTTTTATCCACACTGTATGAATTAAGCTACTGCTGAAATCAATTTCAATACCATTTATGAATTTTACTGTCATTGTAGGTGATACATTTAAAAAAAAGAGGTCTGATGATTGCGGTTGCATGTCACCGAGTCATATTAATCTGAAAAAATGTGAAAATAAATGATTTACTGCAGCATTTAATTGTAAAATCTGAAAAATTTGTATTGTATTTTTATTTACTCTACACACTGCTCGTGGTTAAAATTTGGGTCACCCTGTAAAACATTTTTAAACCAGACATTATATAAGATGATTCTTTAACATTGAGAAAAATGTCGAGTAATTCCTTGCCGAAAAGGGAAGGTGTCTGTATAAACTTATTTCCAAATACGTCTACAAAGGGAGTTACATCTCTAAAAGCTAGGTTAAAATTCAGAAAATTAAAATTAAAAAAAGAAAAAAGTGAACTATGTTTTTAAAAGGCATTTTGAATTGCAAATTTTTGAAAGTTACAACAGAAGCCATAAGGGATTGCAATGTTCAACACTTTTTGAAGATCATAGATAAAACTATTAAAGAGATGTAAGTCCCACAGATGTTTTTGGAAATATATTTATTAGAAAATTCCCCTTATATTTTAACAAGGAATATATTGTTTGAAGTTTTTCATAATATTAATTATTATTTTAAAAATTGGATACAAAATATTTTTTTAAATCTACATTAGTTTTTTTTAAGTATTAGTTTTTTAATTACCATAATCTGTATAAATTATTACTGCACCAATCACTAATGGCACTGTATAATGGCACTTAATAATAATATCAAATGAGAGAAATATGTATTTTTATGTCATATAACATATTGTCCAAAATTATGTAAATCACAATTTTAGTTTTTTGGTTTTTCTCTATTTGAGTAATTTACCTCCTGAGGAAAATTTAGAAAAAGCATTTTAAAAATATATTAAATATTAAATCGATCCTTGCACAAAAAGAGTAGTGATGTGTTTTTTATTTTTATTTATCTGTATTCCAGTATGATATTTTTGGCAAAAATTTTCTGTAAAAAATAATATTAATCCTTTTCAAGTAATGATTGATTTAATATATTTTAAAAATGTTTTTCATATGTGGGGAAAGTACCCAAATAAATAGAGAAAAAAATATCATACAATTTGTAAACCTGTAGATTCTATATTTTAGGAAACTTCATTAATGCATTTGGAAGAGAGGGTGTTATAAATCCAGTAAGAAGACCTCGGGCTATACTTAAAAAAAAATCATCTGATTATTTGCCTTGTTCTGAATGTAAAGGTTTTTTTACAAGGACATATCTTCATAAACACATAAAAAGGTGTCCCAAAAAGGGACAAGAGGCAAATTCAAAACATGCTCAAGCGAATGGATTAACACTTCTTTATTTATCTGGCAACACTGATTTTGAAGATTTAAAGTTAAAAATATTTCCTCATATGAAATCTGATGACATTACCAAAATAGTTATAAACGACTTCTTAATTAAATGTTATGGTCAAATATATTTTAGGTGTCACAAAGAGAAACATTTGATTAACACGGTATCCCAACGCATGCGAGAATTGGCCAGATTCCTTAAGATATTACGAAATGAAGAACCAAAATTGAGTCTTATGGATTTTCTAAAACCCTGTTATTTTGACCAACTAGTAAGCGCAGCTAATCAAATTTTGGGCTATAATGAATACAAAGACACATTTAAAAGCCCTTCTCTTGCTCTAAGGTGGGGAACAGTACTTAAACAGGTCTGTGATACTGCCATATTTATTGCTACTAAAGGGAGTGATGAGGTAAAACAAAAAGAAATAACTGCACTGAGGCAAATGATAGACACCCAATTTCGGTTTTATGTTTCAACAAATGCATATAAGGATTTATCTGCAAAGAGCTGGAAAAAGGGCAGCATGTTACCACTAACGGAGGATGTGATAAAAATGAATGAATTTGTTGTTTTAGAGGAAGAGAAATGGTCAAAAAAATTAGAAATCACTCCAGATAATGTTTTATACCTTCGAAATTTAACTGAAGCTCTCTTGGGCCATGTTATACTTTTGAATAGAAAATGTTCCGGTGAAGCACAACGAATTACAATCGAAGACTATTTGAGAAAAACGGATCAACCTGGTATGCAAGATATTTATCAATCACTAACAACAGTTGAAAAGGTTTTAGTTAAAAATATAAAACGATTTGTTATTCGTGGAAAGAAAGGTAGAGCCGTACCGGTAATTTTTACGAAAGGCATGCAAGGTCACACAGAAATACTTTTAAAATCAAGGAAATTAGTGGCACCAAAAAATCCTTACCTCTTCGCTAACCCAAATACCAAAGATAGTTTTTTATGGTCATATAAAATTTTAAAAAAAATTGCCTCTGCTTGCAACGTTTCTAATCCCGAAGCAATAACAGCCACATGTTTACGGAAACACATTGCAACCATTGCACAAATTATATCTATGGAAAATAATGACCTGGAACAACTGTCAACACATCTCGGACATGAAAAAGCCACGCATTTAAATTACTATAGAAAAACTGATGATAAACTTCAAATAGCAAAGGTGTCTAAACTGTTACTACTCATGGAAAAGAAATCGATAGGTGAATACCGAGGAAAGTCTACAGATATCGATCTTGAAATTCCAGATCTAGAAGATGATACGGATCAAGCATTGTCAAACGAAACAGATGATTGTGATAATGAAATTGAAAACATAAAGGTAACTTAAAATTAAAAATTTGTGATTCGTAATAAAATTATTCGTTTTTTAGCCTGCAGACGATAAATTTCCTCCAATTAATAGAAAAAGCTCCAGTCGTTCTACATTTGCAAATGCTGAATATACTACGACCCTTGCAAATAATGAGAATACTATTTCTCTTACAAATCCACAGGTAACAAACATGCATGCACGAGTATATAAATATATTTATATAAGGTTTCTTAGAAACGGAAGTACATTATACGGGTTGTAAAAAAAATAATGTAGATTAGTATGTATATCGTTTGTTGTAGATTTTATTTTAGTTACTATATTTGGCACATAAATATTTTATCAAATCAATACTTAAAAATGAAATTAATGTGTTTCTATTTTTTAAAAAGTGCTGTGTATATTCTGTCCTTAATATAATTAGGTTAATTACATGTGTATAAATATTGTTAGTTCGTTTAATATTATTATTTATGTAACGTTTTCTCAACAGGTAAAAAAGGGCCGAGTGCTAATTCCCTGGACAAAAGAACAAAAACGATTTGCCGAAATATTTTTCAGACATCATTTACTTCATAAAAAGCCACCAAAGAAAGGGGAATGTGAAGAACTAAAAAAATGCCACTCGTCCACCTATAAAAACAAAACGTGGCAACAAATAAAAATATTCATTGTAAATAAATATACTAAAAAATGAGACAAACTTTCTTGATTGATTTTTATAAATTACCTTTTACCTATATATATTAATGTATTATTTTCATCTTTTAAGAAAATTTTTCTATTTTTTGGGTATTTTGACACCTGTGAAAAGAATTAAAAATTAGTGAAATAAACCCTACCGCCAAAAGAATCAGTCTAAGGTTATTTTTATGAAAATAGTTTTCCCAAATCAAAAAATTTCACATTGAAAAAAAGCAGACAAATACGAAATATAGTACAAAAAACACTTCACTTTGTATCATGGACTTCAGAAAGTTGACGTTTCGAAAATCTATTGTTTTCGTTTTTAAAAAATGTTTTTTTAATTCTCGTTAAAAAAGAAGTAAAAAATCAAGACGAAAATAAAGATTTTCAAAACGTCAACAACTTTCTAAAGGCGCGATACAAAATGACGTGTTTTTTGTCTGTTTTATTTAATGAGATTTTTTGGTTGTGCAAAACTGTTTTCATAAAAATAACCCTTGACTGAACCTTTTGGCACGAGGGTTTAGTACACTAATTTTTTAATTTTTTTCACAGATGGCAAAAGACCCAAAAAAAAAAGAGAAAAGAAATGAAAACTATACCACAAATAAATAATTTCAGCAATAATTTAAGAAAACATGAAACGTTATTTACCTCTTTATTTATGATTTTTTTTAATCTTTAGAGTGGCAAAAATACACAATAAAACTAAAAATTTAATGAACAATGCTACAAATAATATCGGGCAATATATGGAAATGTCGCAAAACATTAAACATAACTAAGTTAATAGGCTATTTATTATGTCTTAAAAAGCAAGGTACTAAGGAACTACAACGTTTATGGGTTTTTATTGCTTGAATTGTTCAAACGGTTATTCAGAAAGAAAAAACCGCGGAGTGCTATTAAATTAGAGGGTGGAAATTGGAGATAGGGGTGAAAATGCAACCCTTAAGGTTTTTTGAGTATATCTCGAAAACGAAACAAAATTTGAGGGTAATGCATAGGAAAA
>NW_019418002.1:10364-19150 GCF_000390285.2 Anoplophora glabripennis
CTTTCCAAGGGTAGTTCGTATTGACAGGGTAGTTTCCGGTGGCAACAAAGGGCGGCAATAGTTTTTGTAAATGGCTATAAATGAAACGTAAACTTTTTAAATCAAATTTAACGTGGCTTTTTAAGCTTGATTGGAGATATAAGTTATGACAATTTTAAGGGTTGTTGACAGGGTGTCTTCCAATAGTGACAAAAGATCCGAATGTTTTTTAAAAATCAGTATAAAAGTAATGTTAACAACCTATGTCAAATATATGGTGGTACGGGTCTAATTTTCTAAAATACATGTAACTAAGTTTTAAGGGTGGTTAATATGTGGGGTGGCTTCCGATGATGGGGAAGTGTTGTTTTCGTCTACAGAAGCCAGAATTTAGGTGGTAAAATCATTTTAAGTACGATTAAACGTGATATTATGGGTTTTCATTTTCGTTCAAACGAACGTTCGGAACTTCAGGTACATAGTTCCGTTTTTCCCCATATATAGTAAAATAATGAATCTTTTATTATTTTTAGAATTCTCTTCGCTCTGTGTATGAGTCTATGAAAAATGATCTTAAGAAGTTGGAAGACAATTGTAGACAATCTATGCTTGACAAAAGAGTACAGAACTACTGTCAAAACATAACACAATTTTTAAATGCAAGGATAAATTTAATTGACTTGTATCCTTTAATATCTATTTCCAGACTATTTTTATTAGGCATGTGCCATTGTGGACTGTTAATGGTTGTGGATTTTGAGCTGCAAGAATGGTTGTTTAGTTTATTTTACATTGAAATAAGGATGACAAACTGACAACAGAGAGAAAACAGATTTCTGTTAACTTCAAATATGTCATTTATTGGTTGTAGTAGGGGCATCGATTTAATAGTATACTTTTTTAGATCTATGAGTAGGAGTTGCTTACTTTTTTGTGATGATAGATTATGGGAATAGCTATTTTTGAATGTCGGAGATTTTAGATGTTTAGTATAATTAAAACAAAAAATATGTATAATATAACTAATACCACTGATTTTATAAGCTACTCGATTATACTCTGTGGTCGAAACTATAGAGAGTAACTCATCGCTAGCTTTAGGACTAGTAAGAGGGATGAAGCGTGCAGAAAACGAAAATCCATTGGCGTGTCTGCATAAAAGCCAACACGATATATAATGATGATACTTTTCAAGCATTCCACCAAAAATCCTAAGGAAATGTATTCAAAATTAACATGGGTTGGGTTATAGAAAATAATTTGCCAATATCGGGAATACTGAAATTAACGTGCACGTCGGATTGGCAGTAAATAGATAAATTTCCAACCAGTATGATTGTCAGTACCTAGATAGTTTGAAGTCGGTTTGAAAATCGGCAATAATTGCTAACTGAGAATATTTTTCTTAACAATCTTTTAAACATGTAAAAGGTATGAAAAGATTTACAATGTTGGTTTGAACAAACAGCTGCGTTATATTGAACTACAGAATTTAATTGAAACCGTTATAAAAAGAAACGAATTAGGTTTTACAGATATAAGTTTGACTCCAGTTAGAGCAATTTTTAGCTTAGAATGTGAAATTTTAGAACAGCTTTTCAATGCTCTTACAGAATTACAAAGATTGCAGTTTTTACCATCATTGGCACTCATTCATGGATCTCACACAAGATTATGTGCTTGGGAAAGTAAAATCCAAAGCCGTGAGGTAACAAAGAAATATGCTCAATTGAAATAGTTTATTTATACCATGTTGCAGATATGGAAATTGGGTATAGTTTTCAAAAACAGTCCTTTACCAGCATTGTTTCAGTGGTTCCTAAAACTTAAAGGAACAGTTTTAAGTAAATTTAGTTTATATTTTCATGATACTTTGGCACAGCAAACTACTCCAAATGAAATGAGACATTTGTGTTCAAAACTGCATTATGATCATTATCAGAAGTGAGTAAAAACTTATAATAGCTATTTTGTATTCTAGGTTCTAAAATGGTTGGTTTGTTTAAAGCATTTCTTAGTTGAGTATGAAATAACATTTTTTTGAAAACTGTATTTTAAAATTAGTAAAAAAATGTAAAAAGTGAAAAGAAATTTTGACTAGAGATTCATTAATTTGATATCTAATGTTCTTCATAATATTAATGCATGTAAATCGTTTTGCATAATTGCTTAGTTAAATTACAATTGGAACTTGGCACATTCATTATTAAATAATTGTTAAAATTAACGTAATATATAAACGTAATAAAAGACAAAGCAAATTAAAAATTATGGCTGTCTTTTTAACAAACATTTGAAGGATGTATAATAATAATGATAATGTCAATGACAATGACAATGACAATAACAATATCAATAACAATAAAAATAACAATAATAATAATAATAAATAAGACAGGAGAGTATAGAGGAGGAATTGTCAAAAAGAATATAAGAAGATTAAATTATTACCAGCTAATTAAAGTATCAAAGACGAGAGGAGAAGTTATTGAGAACCTGAATGAAAAGTTTCTGGAGATAAGAATTTGTATTGGAAGAAAGTAACAGGAGATACGGATAACGAAAAACGTAAATATTAAAAAGGTTAGATTATTAAAATTGTCTGAATTATCCTAGCCAAGAATAAAAGATTCGAGGGGTACGAGAGACCAGGGGAGAGCTAGAAGTCCCATCTAGCATATATCGACAATCACCAGGAGAGAGTACGTAGACGCCTAGAAGGGAGAGGATATAAGCAACGCTACAGAGAGAAAGTACCGACGTAAGAAATCAAGGACAGTGTAAGAAAGAAGGATTGTTGATCGGTCTGAAGTGAGTGACAATAATAATTATAAGAATAGAATAAGTACATGTTTGTAGCATAGAATTAAGATAGAGCAGGTTAAATTAGGGAATAGAAAAATTTAATAATTTATTTGTCATCATAAATATCAATAGAAAGTTTGAACCCAGATCACACTATATTATTTAATTTTATTCAGTTTAATCTAAGAANTAATTATAATTATAATATAATAATATAATAAATAATACTAATCGTAATCGTAATCCTAATGATAATGATAATGATAATAATAATAATAATATAAATAATAATAAAATTGTCTTTATTTCCAAACAAGAAATATTTAATACATAGTGTCAATAAATATAGATGAAGTGTCAGTTTAACTGTTTTTCAACTTAAGACGGCGATTTCTGCCACCAGGGATATTTTGGCGCTAACATCGCTTAAAATTATTAAATTGTAATATATAGCTAGGATAAGAACCTCACTATGCTGCAGTAAAATCAAAATAGGTATGACTTTTGAACAAAAGGTGACACAGGTATACCGCGTGGAATTAATGTCAACTCGTTATACATTTATGTGTAACGTCGGTTGCAGTTAAGTACAAAAGGATTTTTGTACGTGGTCCAGAAGCCGAGATATCAAAGATTTTGCAAGCGCGAGCCATTTAGAATGCACGTCTTCAGTTTCCAGAGCGAGCGCGCGTCTGTACGCATCACANAGGATTTTTGTACGTGGTCCAGAAGCCGAGATATCAAAGATTTTGCAAGCGCGAGCCATTTAGAATGCACGTCTTCAGTTTCCAGAGCGAGCGCGCGTCTGTTCGCATCACATTTTACTTATTTACTAATACTAATACAAAATCAGTGAATTGTGAAACATTCTATTATTTTTTTCTTGAAAATTTAAGTAGGTACTCAATATTAACCTCCATCAAACGCATCTCTGTAAAATGTTAATTACGTCCTCTAGATTTTTAAATAAAAAAGTTACCTCGGATTCAGAAGTCATAGAAAAACTTTTTTTTTTAATTCGAGAAAAAATGTTAGCAATTTCTTATAAATGTTAGAAATAAGCAAAATCAAAACAAATTTTTAGGTTGGGTCCGACTGAATACTTACCTGGTTCTATGTTCAGTGCAGAACGTAGTTCTGTGGTTGAGAGGGAATAAGGTTAGAATATAAGGTTAAGTTTTTGTTGGGAATAAATGGAATAAAGTGTGTGTCGTACTTTGCATTATTATTAAAAGAAAACCTAAAATAAAAGGCCAATATAACAGAAATATCAACAGGTTATGGGCCCAGATTGCTCCGCTAATAAAATAAAAATATAAAATAGTAAAAATCTAAGAAGATGGCGATGGAATTAGAAGATCACGTGCAAATAGAGAAACTAGTGGATGAAAGTTCCTATCAAATTTGGAAGTTTCAAATAACTGTAACATTGAAGGCCCACAGTCTATTTGAAATTGTAAATGGAGACAGTAACGTGGAAAATTTAACTGAAGCAAATGCAATACTAGAATGGAACAAAAAAGATGCCAAAGCGCAGAAGATCATAGTAACATCAATCGATAAGCGGAATATAGTTCATATTATGGATTGCAAAAACTCGAAAGAAATGTTTGACAAAATTAAAAACATCTATGAGAAAAGTTCAACAGATCAAATCTGTAGCCTTCTGCAAGAATTTTATGGTTGTAGATACAAAAAAGGTTCCGATATGAGTATACATATAAGCAAAATAAAAAACATTGTTCATAAATTGAAAGCGCTACAACAAACAGTTGATGAAAACATGATAATTTCGAAAATTATATCTACCCTACCTGAAAACTACAGATATTTTGTAACGGCTTGGGAGTCGATGAATACAAACGAA
This sequence comes from Anoplophora glabripennis, assembly GCF_000390285.2. Classification (NCBI taxonomy): domain Eukaryota; kingdom Metazoa; phylum Arthropoda; class Insecta; order Coleoptera; family Cerambycidae; genus Anoplophora; species Anoplophora glabripennis. Next base: position 15,016 of record NW_019418002.1, read on the forward strand.
AGAACCCTTGAGAAATTAACAGCAAGATTGTTAGTAGAAGAAGGGCGGAACAAAGTTAAAGAAAATGAAAGTGAAGTTGCTTTCCAAACAACTGAGAGAAGAACTAGAAAACCCAACATAAAAGATGAAAAAAAATTGAAAGAAGAAAGAAAATGCTTTAAGTGCGGAACTGTAGGACATATTGCAAGAAACTGTTCAGGTGAAGGTACAAGTAGGGAAACAACCCCAGGAAGAAGAAAGTATAAAGAATGCAGCATATGTAAAAAGACAAACCATCTCGAGCAGAATTGTTTTTTTAGAAGGAAAACAAATCATGACAGAAATAAGATAGCTTTCCTAACTGAAAACGGAAACTCCAGTAGTCAATATTTTGTTGTGGATTCCGAAAGCTCATCGCATATGGCAAATTCAAGAGATATGTTCATTAACTTAACAGAAACACAGTCAAGCATAAACGTAGCAAAGAAGAATGAGAAAATGATAGCAAAAGAAAAAGGAACAATCGAAACGGAGTCATGCATATTGAATGACGTTCTGTACATACCAGATTTGCGAAGAAACCTGCTCTCAGTAAGTGCAATTACAGAAAACAATGGGGAAGTAACATTTACAAAAGAAAAGGTAATAGTAAAGAAAAACGATAGAAAAGTACTGGAAGGAAATAAGCAAGAAAATGGTATATATGTTATAGATTTGAATAAGAAAATAGACGAAGAAGAAGAGAGTTACTTAGCGGAAGAAACTAAATTAAAACTATGGCATAGAAAACTTGGGCATATGGGAATAGAAAATCTAAAGAAGCTAACAGAACAATCAATTGGAATGACATTAAATAAAAAGGAAATGAATAAATTAGAAGAAATATGTGAAGTTTGTTTACAAGCTAAACAAACTAGACTTGCGTTTAATACAGTAAGAAAAAGGGCAAAAAGACCGCTTGAAATTATACACACAGACATTTGTGGACCGATAGAACCGATAACATGGGATGGAAAAAGTTATATCTTGACAGTTCTCGATGACTATACACATTACAGTAAAGTTTATTTGCTAAAAACCAAAGATGAGGCATCTGAATACTTAAAGGAGTTTATAATGGAGGCTGAAGCTTATAAAAATGTAAAAACACACAAAATTCGGTGTGACAATGGTGGTGAATATGCGAATGCCAACTTCAAGCAGTGGTGCAGAAACAAAGGAATAATTTTAGATTACACCATACCTTATAGTCCGCAACTAAACGGCAAGGCAGAGAGGCTTAACAGGTCACATTTAGAAAAGGCAAGAGCCTTAATATTCGACTCTAAATTAAACAAAGAATTTTGGGGTGAAGCGGTTTATGTAGCTACCTACTTACTGAATAGAAGCCCTACGGATACAGTAATAAAAACTCCCACTGAATGCTGGACTGGAGAAAAGCCAAACCTATCAAGATTACAAGTATTTGGATCAATCGCGTATGCGAAAGCATTGGGTTATGTTAAAAAACTTGATTCGAGAAGCAAAAAGTATATATTCGTAGGTTATTCACTAAATGGTTATCGACTTTGGGATGAGAAATTAAGAAAAATAGTGGTATACAGAGATGTGATATTTGGAGAAACAAAAGAAACCTTAGGCGAAACTGTAATTGTTCATATACCAGAAGATAAAGAACTTGAAGAAACAAGTGAAGAACCTGAAAATGAAAACTTGAGAAACTCGGAGTCCAGTACCAGTGAAGAGATGATTAGTATAGATTCCGAAGAAAATGAACAAGAAGTTGCAAGATTAGGAGAAGGAGAAAATTATCCAGAGACAAGTAGAGGAAGAAAAATAAAGCTGCCAGAAAGATTTAAAGATTATGTACTGGAAACAGAAGAAGAAGCATTATTAACATATCATGAAGCAACAAACGGACCCGAAAAGGAACAATGGACAAGTGCCATAAATGAAGAAAAGACATCGTTAAAAAAAAACAGTGCTTGGGTGTACATAGACAAAACTGAAGTGAAAAATAAGAAAATTCTGACGAGTAAATGGGTTTTCCGAGTAAAAGATGATGGCAAATACAAAGCGAGACTAGTTATAAGAGGATGTCAACAAAGAAATGGTTTTGACTACAATGAAACGTTTAGCCCTGTCATAAATACAACTTCTCTTCGAATTTTATTTGCATTAAGTGCTAAAAATGACATGAAGATAACAAAATTTGATATAAAAACAGCGTTTCTGTATGGGGACCTAGTTGAAGAAATATTTATGGAAATACCAGAAGGGTTCGAATGCAAAGACAACGAAAATAAAGTCTGTCAACTAAAAAAGGCTCTGTATGGACTAAAACAAGCGCCTTTAAAGTGGAACGAGAAATTTAGTGGTTTCTTAAAATCAAATGGATTAATTTGTCTGAAAAGTGATCAGTGTCTGTTTACCAATAAACAGCGAACTTTATGTCTAGCGATATACGTAGATGATGGTATCGTGTTCAGCAGAGATGAAAAGGAACTGTTAAATCTAATGAAAAGTTTAAAACAACAGTTTGAAATGACAATGTGTGAAAATCCTGATAGATTTTTAGGAATAGATATTTCACAACAACCTGGTAAAATAAAATTAAGCCAAAGACACTATGTAGAATCAGTTCTGTGCAAATTTAATATGGAGAAAGCTAAAACAGTACCTACACCTATAATATCCAACAAATTGAACACCGAGATGAAAACTAAATTAAATTATCCTTATAGAGAGGCAATCGGTAGTCTCTTGTACCTATCAAATAAAACCAGACCCGACATTTCCTACCCAGTTAATTTTTGTAGCAGAAAAATAGAAGATCCCATGGACGAAGACGTTGTAAGTGTTAAACGTATTTTTCGTTACTTAATTGGGTCAAAAGGTGATGGAATATGTTATGAAAATAATAATTCAAAGAAATTGACAGCATACTGTGACTCGGACTATGCGGGAGACACTGCGACTCGTAGAAGTACTACTGGTTACATAATATTCTACTGTAATGGACCAATTTCTTGGGGATCCAGAAGACAACCAATCGNAGAGCGCCAGAAGAAAGGGCCCTAGCCGGCGGGGCCCAGCCAGGACAAAAGGAGGTCCCACAAAGCGCCTACACTGGCCGCATTTGCGGTCGGGGAAGACGACGGATGGGATCCACCTACGAAGGCTGTCCAGGCCTACACGACATGAGGCAGGATAAAGAGGGATAATCCCCTGGATTCCAAATCATTGAGGCCAAGTTCTAGTCATGGGATAATGGCGCTTCCCATGAAAGACAAGGAAATAGACCCTCTTAATTAGTTACTCATATGGTGCCATAGAAAATATAGTACTAACGTAGAATGAAATCTAACATATGAATAATGAAACTGTCATGGCGGCGTCACATATTAGTTAGCTTCTAAAATAAAAGATGGCGCAGAGGATGCTAACCCTGTCATTTTGGGTCGGTTGGTATTTGGTAATGCAGGATTTTGCACGTATTTGAAGTTTGGCTTTCGTTATCTTTGGTTTCTTAGGTTCCTCAGTTTAAGGAATAAGCGAACGCTTATCAAGGTGGTACTTCAACCGCAGCTAACCTACGCCTCCACGGCGTGGGGTCACGCGGCAAAAAGCCACTTAAAGTCATTACAGGCTGTGGAAAACATAGCCCTCCGCACGGCCACCGACGCGCCCTGGTACGTAAGAAACACTGACATATTACGAGACTTACAATACACAAACGCTACACAGACAATAAGACAAAACGCGGAGAAACGATTTGACGTAGCCGCTAGACATGACAATCCCCCTCCTCAGGCAAGCGGTTGACTACGTACCCGACGTGACCGACAAATACAAAAGACCTAGACACCAACTTTTTGACCCTGGGTGACCACCCCAACGACATCCCCCCTGCTCGCTAACCTTTTCTGTTTCAGAGACAGCCAGGATCAAGAAACGAAGACAACGACACACACACGCACACATACAGACTCCCCATACCCTCCCTATCCCTCCCCTCCCGCGCTAGCCTAAGGGCCACCTTAGCAAAGCGCATCCCAGGCTGCATAGCCGCACTACCCTACCCAACCATACCACACATAAACATGACACTACCCCCGGGGTTTACACAGACGAGCCGGCGAAGCAAGAAGAGCGC
>NW_019418002.1:22156-30294 GCF_000390285.2 Anoplophora glabripennis
GGTTTGAAAGTTCCAAACTATATGAACTATTGAATTTAACCCAATATTGTACAAATATTCGGTTAGGTATACTCTCCGGAAAGTGAGATTATTATAACAGTTCATGCATAATTTTTATATTTTTACAGCTTACTTGCCAACTTATCAAGTTTATGAAGCAAATGAATTAAATTGTTGTCGTTTTTACTTACAATTAAATACATAACAAGAAATTGTTTTAATAGTACATGCATAACAACATTCTGTATAAATCAATTAGGATTTCTTGTAGATACAAAATAAACTTAAAATTATTAAAAAATGTTTTATTTCCTTATCGAAACCATTTACTAAGTATATCTTGGCAAATGTCAAAATTTGAAAAATACTATAATATAATAAAATAATAAATAAGAAATTGTCTGTATTTATTTGTGGCATTATAAATGTTATAATTTGGATATTTTGCCATAGTTTGAAGAAAAAAAAACTGGAAAAATAAACCCTTGTACCGATAGGGACAGTCAAGTGTCAATACTGAAAACTTTTGCCTAATAGTGAGATGCCAGAGACATACATCTACATGTATAAGTCTGGTTACGCACTGGAAAAACAAATACACATCACAATAACACTATGACGTTTCTGAAACCTCTAGTTTCGTTATCAAAGCAGAAGTGAATTAGAAAAGTACTGAATATTAGTTTTTCGCTACATTTTCTGTTTAACTAAATAATCTGTTCTCAAAAGTATTGACACTTGACTATTCCTATTTGTATAAGGGTTTACTTTTAAAATTTTTAAAATAATATAATATAGAGGATATAAGTGAGAAGTTGTTTCCATACGACAGATGGCGCTGTAATCAGTTCACAAAGTATAAAGTGTTGCCTACGCATTAGGAGCTAAGTAGTAGTAAGCTTCCAAAACGTTACGTGGCGCTGTTTCGCGGTTTAGTGGCAATATTACTAATATTAGGGACATTTCATTCTACGTTAGTACTATATTTTCTATGTATGGTACGCACCGCATGAGTTTCGGTTAGATATTTGAAAAATGTTTTACACAATTCAAGCTTTATAATCATAAAATGATTTGAATTTTAAAAGAAATAATATTTCAATTGCTTTAATCTTATATGGATATGGAGGTTCAAGAATCAAAATATTCTCTTGAGTTTGAAAACTATGAATATACTCTTCGTGGAAATTTATTAAGGTATTTCAACACAAGGTGTTTAGCAAACGTAACGTTAATTTGTAATGGGGAGGCTATTACGGCCCATCAAGTGGTATTGTCTGCATGTAGTCAATTTTTTGAAAATATTTTAATAGCTCGGACAGAGCCTCACCCTGTTATTGTTTTTTTTGATATTCCAAAAAACCATATGGAACTCTTATTGGAATTCATGTATAAGGGCCAAATAAGTGTCTCAAAGAGCCTTCTTCCTTTACTTCTAACAAGTGCAAAAAAGTTGCAAGTACGGGGTCTGAACTGTGAGAAGTTTAATAATAATCCACAGGTAAATTTTGCTTCTGAACTTAACAAAACACTTATATATTTAAACCTTTTAGATAAATTCAGAAGGAGAAATGTACGAGACTGACACAACACAAAATTCATCTTCTGTCTTAATAGAAACGTTAAGACAAAACATCGTTCGAAAAGTTCAGAATATTGTAAGTACTTTTGCTGTCAGAGCTGTGCAATAAGGTTTTGTTAATGATTTTGCTGTATTTTTAAGATATGCGTTTCTTCTTAATTTTTATTTGTATCTATTTAAGGAGGGCCAAGGTTTGGATAATGAAGAGTCACCAAACTGGTTATCATCGTCAACTCCAAAGAAAAGAGAAGGTGAGTTCAAAATATATAAATCCAGAGACAAAATTTCAAAGGTTGATATTGTTAAATTGTATATTTGTCACGTAATTGGGTTAAATTGCTTGGACGATAAAGAATTGATTAATTTATTTCCTTGTAGAACGTGGGAAGAAAATTATAAACACCTTTGCTGTGAGGTCCCAAAGTATCAATGACAGCGACTCGACCATATACGATTTTAACCCGTGTGAATCAGGACCATCAAAAAATAATTTCAATGAACACACAGCAATATAGAAATCACTTGATAACATCTCGAGTATTGTGGTTACTACCAATACACAACCTAGTGATGGTAATTACGATAAGCAAAACAGTACAAAAACGCAGTAGGACAGCAAAGACAATTTTAAATAGAGACAATAGCAAAGTGTTTAGTTTAGAACGTGTCGAAGAACCTTCTGTCCGTTACCATGATTAGAATAAGCTTTTTTATGGAAATATTGATTTTATTTATACACGGAACTAATTAGCTTCATTGTGTGTTATAATAAATACTTTATAAATTATTTTAATTTGCTTAAATTTTATTGATCTTCCTTGAAAACGGATGCAGTTCATAAGAACATCAAAAGTTATACTTCTATAAAATTTAAATAAATCGGCATTGTTGCCTCCTAAAGTTATGAAAGTACAGTTTCAAGTAATGTGTAACAAAGTTAATTCCTTTGTATTTAATGTAGTTGCTGCTGTCTAAAACAATGAGTGAAAGTAATGTGTATTGTATTACAAAACTTTTTGTATTAATTAAACTAGTAATTTTTTATTTCTTTCTCCGTGTAAATTTTATTATTTTATGTATATAATAAATGTACATTTTCAAATTTTTGCAGGCAACCAGAAATACATCGTATGGTGATGCTGGTGGTTAGTGAATACATAGAGGTATAAATCAATGATATTAAATATCCTTGATTGATTAGACAGTAAAAACTCTTTAACTTTGTTATAAACATTACTCGAAATTGCTTTCATAACTTTGAGGCTATAATGCTGATTTATTTAAATTTAGTAGAAGTATGAGTTTTGATGTTTTTATGAAGTTTTGAAGGGATATCAATAAAAATTAAGCAAAGCAAAATAATTTATTAAGTATTTATTATAACACACAATGAAGCAAATTAGTTCGAGTATAAAAAATAAAATCAATATTTTTACTCTAATTTTTTTTTAACCTTGCACTCTTAGAACACTATCTCATGACCACTTTTTGCCCTCTATCGAATGGCATAATCAATTTTTATATGTAACGTTTCGTTTCCCTAGGACCATCATCAACTTCATTTTTTTAAATATGACCCTGGAAATTTTATTACATTTTTTGCAAGCCTTCATGACTCCCAATACTGTACTGCCTCAGCCCGAACCAGATTCAGACGTTTTGTCTCGAAAAATTCATCTTCAGTGTATTCGTTCCAAATTTATATAAATTTTTTATTTAGATTTATTCGTTTATTGAATTATCGTACACTATAAGTGTCGTTATTAGACCCTGTGAAATCCATCTAGTTATTTAAACTATTACCACCACGCGTTACAATAATTATTATTATTAACTATTACCATCACACTTGGTCATACATAACTCCATAAGTTGTTACGTCAAAATTAAAACATTATTACAATTTTAATTTTATTATGAAAAATTAATTCTTAAAAATGAATATGAACAACCCAAACGCCAACTGAATAATATTCTGTTAGGAACTGTTTTAAAAGAAAAGAATTAAGTAAACAAATAAGTGAACAACTAGGCTTAGTTCTCAGTAAATGATTGATTGTATTTCATAGCGTTATTATTTTATGTAGATTCAGCTGACGGTGTGATTCTGGGTTCCAGCGGTAGAGACGAGAGTCTTATTTCAGCAGTCTAGTGAATACGTTCGCAGCGATTACTTATTAAAATCCTACTAATTAAAGTACGTCATTAGGGCAGATCTGTCTCTATAAATCAGGTGTTATTATTATTATTATTATTGTTATTGTGTTACTACTGAATGAATGACTGGTGACGAGAGTGGATGGTAAGGCCGAGAGGTAGTCGTGGCCCAGGGGCGCCGTATCAGGCGAGTGATACGAGAATGAATGGTGAGGCCGAGGGCATTAGCCAAGGGGCGCCGTATCCAGGGGCTGAGCCGAGAGATACGAGGATGAAAGAAGTGAGCGTATGTGTGTGTAATATTGATTACAGGTGTTCCAGATGCATGCACAACCTACATCGGGGATGCTTATCTTTAAAAAATTTCAGTAAATGTTCAAAAACACTTTCGTTTTGGTAAAAGTTGAAAATGAAGTTCAGCGTAATATTATCGGAATTTATTATATCCGTCACCGCAACTGTGAAAGAGCATATCGAATGTATTTGTATGAATATCCTGAAAAAAAAAAAGAAAATAGATCGGAATTTGTTTGAATTTTGAGCACTCGCAAGTCTAGAAATAACTATGGACACGGGAATAAAACTATAATAATGTTTTATTTTAATGCGTGTTGGTAATAGTTTAAATAACTAAATGGATTTCACATGGTCTAACGACACTTAGGTACAGTGTACGATAATTCAATAAACAAAAATGTAGATAAATTTGGAAGAGTAGGTACACTGAAGATTAATTTTTCGAGATAAAATGTTTGGATCTGGGTCGGACTAAGGCAGTATAGTATTGGGGGTCATAAAAGCTTGCAAAAATTGTAATAAAATTCCCAGGGTCGTATTTAAAAAATGAAGTTAATGATAGTCCTGGACAGACGAAACGTTACATATAAAAATTGATTATGTCATTCGATAGAGGGCAAAAAGTGTCAATGAGAAAGTGTTATTTTTTCAATATCACCTCAAATAAGGCTAAAATGAAAACAAAACGGATATCCAAAATTTCTTTTTTTTTGAAATATTGCGAAAACTAATCATGTTAGCCTTGATTTTTTTAGAGGCATAATGTTGGTCCCCTGATTACGCAACTTTGCCCCCATTTAAGCTACTTCGTACCTCTTACCCTGTAGTGAGAAGCGAATTTGTAACAGCCTGTATATGGGCTCATTTTATAAAAGACCATGAAGTGTATGCGTGTGTATGTGGTTTAAAGACAGTGAGAGGAAAATAATTGAAGTTCTTGTAATTGTGAATTACAGGGTGAGTTTATCACTGAGTATCTTAGCATGCTTACTAATTGTTAATTAAGTATTCTGTACTACTGTTTAAATGAATCATTTGTGGAAATTGGTGGCAATGTTTGCTTGACCAGACCTGCCTATTATTGTTTTGTTGTGTTGTTGTGAAGGGCCGTTACCATACAAAATATAGTACTATATTTTCTATGGGCCGTTAGCTGCGGTGACACACTTCTCTAATCTAGGGGTGATAAGGTCTTGTTATGAGGCACAGCTTATACAGCTCCCCAACTGTCTTGGCGGGAACGGTTAGCGTCGATTCCGCCGCGCAGCGTTTATGCCCCGCCTTCCAGCGGAAAAGACGGCTTTGGCGTTCGTTCAGGCGAGTAACGACAACGGGTAGTAAGAATGCAATCATAGGCGTGGGTATAATTTCGTTGATTTATTTTTATTTTATATAATAATGAAAATGAAGATACCTTATTTGGACAATTGCAAATGCCAAACGATAACTTTATTAAGCTCATTTGTAACACTGAAAAGATAATCCAAGATAATTTTGAACAATTATCCACAAAAACTAACATTTGTAGCACATTTCTTGAATTAATTAAAAGACTACCTTTTAGTCATCCGTTTCATTCTTTTCCGAAAGAATTTGTACTTAGGTTATATTTAAGGGTTAGAATTTATTATATGTTATAAACTATACACCAAAATTTTAGGAATATTCAAAAAATAAACTTATAATAATGGAGAAATCTGTAATGATTATATTTTAATACTATATATTATGTTATTATATTTTTTTGTATATTATATTGTAGGTATGTTTTATAATTTGTATTAGTCCAGGCTGTATCGTTGCTCCCGCTAGGAACATGATTTTCATTCGAATTTTTTTCATAATCTTACTAAAAAAATTACCCTTGAATCATATCCGCATGTTGCCAGACGTTACTAATGGTCAAAAATTGTTTAAACAATTTTTTTTAAACAAATTCGTAATTTTCGATTTTTTCGCTCGAAACACATTTTTATAGGCTTTTTGGGGTATCCTGAACAAAAATGTTCATATTCAACTTTTCTCTAAAATCGTTTTGAAGATATTAACGATTTTTAGTTCGAAAATAACGCGATTTTAACCATTTTCTTCTCTAAGGATTACGTCAGTAAACAACTTACAACAAGGAATTTTAATTACTCTTCAAGTTTTCTTTTAATAATCCGTATTAACTCCAAGTACAAAACCTATTACCTATCTAAAATACCTATTTTCTACTTTTAATGTCATACCACGTAATATTCGAATTCAAATTTCATATTATTAAAATTACCTACTACGGTACTGTCAGGTAGAAACTAAATATTTTATTTCAATAATAAAAATTCTTTTAATCCAGCCCCGACTATTCCGCTTAATCTGAGAGAGTTAGCACGATTCCGTCTCGCTTGGTTCTCGACCGCCTCATCAAAGGCGCCGACACGGACTCTTCCAGCTGTATTAAGCTGTGTCTGAGGCTGTTACCTGCGGTGATACAGTCCGTCCGTTAGCTGTGGTGACAGGGGGGATATCTCAGAGGCTGTTAGATGCGGTGATACAGTCTGGTTCTGGAATAGGACGCGTCCTGGCCATGAGCGGGGTATCCTAGGGCTGTTAGCTGCGTGTGATACAGTCCGAACCGTTAGCTGCGGTGACACGGAGAGTACTTTAGTATTAGGAGACTGTTAGCTGCGGTGATACAGCCTGGCTCCGGTACGAATGGTCTGGCCATGAACTATCTCAGTGCTATAGTTTTTCAGCCAATGTTGGTTGTGCAGAGGTGGTTTGGTCGGTTTGAATTGTTAGCCTGATGTTTGATAAATAGTTGAATGAACTGGCCATATCAGTAAAATATGTTTTGAGTAGAATTAGCTGCAGCAGTTTGAGAAAAGTTTGTCTAAACAGTAGTAATTGATTTAAGTTGTTATGCTTAAGGTGAGGGTATGCTTGGGTACTCATGTGTGTTTCTCTTATTTTTGAAAAAAGATCCTGAGCTTAGCTTATAAGTGCCAGAGGTCGCTCCTGACGACAGCCATACCCTGACTTGTGAGCACAGTAGTGTTTGTTTATTAAAAATTAATTATAAGTATCCAGTATCCTACAATGATCCACGCCCGGTATATACGCCCCTAACACAATTGAGTTTGAAAAGTTTCGAGGCAGAACGCGATTTTTATCATTAGAAAAAAGGTTTAAAAACGATCCAGATTTAAAGCAGCAATATACACAGTTTATTCACGAATATAAGCAGTTGGGGCACATGTCAAAATTAAATTCACATGATATTGATAACAATAACCGCGATCAACCGGTATATTATTTGCTGCATCACGCAGTGAAAAAAGCGTATAGCTTTACAACAAAGTTATGAGTCGTCTTCCTCTAAAACCGAAACAGGTTTATCCTTGAACGATGTTTTATGAACAGATCCCACTATCCCACTATACAGAAAGATCTATTTTCAAGTTTAGTAAGACTTAGGAAACATACTTATATTATAATCGCGGACCTTGCAAAAATCGACAAATACTCGTTGTCGAGCACCAGCGCGATTTACTGCGGATTCTTTGGCGTGATTTACCAGAGCAAACAATCGACGAAAACGTATTGAACACTATAGTACGATCGCATTCGATGCAAAGTAATAAATCATTGCCTGTCAAGGGAATCAGTGCAACACATTTTATAGGGGGTTTTGGAAATTGAATAATTTCTTTATGCATTATGGATTAACAGTTATATATTTATGAAGGACAAAATGAAAAACAAAGGCATCTCCTTCGCACATTGGGCGGCAGGACAACAATACATTTATTACTCCCTTCATTATCCCTCATATGACTTGTGTCTTGTGTTTTTTGCGGCGGCGCGCGTGCCGGCCTGGCGTGGTCAGTTTCGTTTCGGTTGTATTGGTGCTGCGTGTTTCTCGCTCGCGATATTTGTGAGGTTATAACTGTTATAAGTGCAATTATATTTCTTTCGGGCTATATGTGTGTTTCGCGCTATTATTTGAGAATTTGTGAGTGAAATCATATTTCTTGTGCTCCGTAACAAAAGTGTTTTTAGTGTTTTATTTGTGTGCTGTGTGTGTGTTTCGGGCTATTGTTTGTGAATCGTGAATGCT
>NW_019418002.1:33505-34719 GCF_000390285.2 Anoplophora glabripennis
CGCCGCAGCAGCGCGGCGCGTCGCTGCAAATGCTGCTCCTAAAAATATCCATATTTTTAAATGGAACAGTTCCCACATAAGCAGCACAGCGCGGCAGCAGCGCAGCGCGTCAAAATTCAACGCCTCTGAGAGCGTTCCTTGCTGCTCTGACCTTCGTCGCGCTGCCAAGTGGACATTAGGAAGCAGCAAACACTGCTGTGTTTTCGACAAATCTCGATACATATCGCTCACTATTTGGCTATGGGAGAGGTACCAGACGTTTCGCGGTGACTGTTGGACTTTGTAATCACTAATTATATGTAGTTAGTAAATGCAGGTAGTTTGATTTTGTTAGAGTAATATAAAATTACTGACAAAACTCTACATTTCTAAGTAGGATTAAGGCAATATTAATAAATTATATATCTAGGATATCACTAGACGAGGAACTCGACATTTTGAAAATAAAATACGTTCGTTCTATTAGATAGTCGGAACACTACTCTTCTAAAATATTAACCGCTGCGCTGGTGCTGCACTGCTAAGTGGGAATACCTACCAAGCTTTTGCATCGCAGCGACGCTATGAAGCGCTGCTGCCGCGCTGCTGCGGCGCTGCTATGTGGGAATTGGCCTTTATGGTAATAGTGTTTTTATATTATGTCTTAGTCATTCTTTATAATTTCGACCGCGGAGTAATATTTTGGAAGGCGCCGGTTTTCAACTACGCAAATGGGTGTCGAATGATTCAGAAATTCTAAATAATAATAAGGGCACAGAAAACAATATCAATATATTATTTCCGGTGAGGCTTGTATAAAAACATTTAGCATCTTATTTAACACACAAGATGATACTTTCCAAATTACGTCAAATTCTCAAATTAAGTCAGACAAGCATGTAGTTACAAAACGTATTATTTTAGGTACCTAGTATTGCTCAAATCTTCAACCCGCTAGGTTTGGTCGGACCCATAACGGTTAACGGTAAAATTCTCATGCAAAAATTATGGCAAATGCAGCTGGATTGGGACGCACACGTTTCGCCAGACAATCGTACAGAGTAGTCACAGTTTATTAGTCAATCACATCTATTACAGCAAGTAATTATACCGCGACATATAGCAACAAGAAACGCAGTCGATTGCCAAATTCATTCGTTCTGTGACGCGCCCGAAGTAGCGTATGGTACGTGATTATACAGGGTAGCCCATCGAAAACGTACCGCAAGGCATTA
>NW_019418003.1:0-16962 GCF_000390285.2 Anoplophora glabripennis
AAGATCTTATTTTTTGTGAAAGAAGAGGCATTAATTTAAAACTACCTATTTTTTTCGTATAAAGTAAGAAGTCTTAGAAATAATAATTAGAATCAATTGCACTTATCAAATTCCCAGAATACTCAGTGAAACTAGGATTCTTTTTAACTGTACTTATTTGCATCACTTGTTGACAGATTTATCGACCAATTTAGTGAATTTTAGCTTTTAAATAATTATATCATTACATTAAGTTTTATCTGCCTAAGTCAAACTTCTTCAAAGATATTTAAAATGTACACCTACCTTATATCCCTAAAACTAATAGTTTTAGCTTGGCTCATTAAAGTTTCTTAGTCCAAATTGGCACAATGAATAAACCTTCTGCAAGTCATAACACAAACTTAGAAAATACTCTGCTTACTTTCGATAAATTTGAAACATGTTATTTACGTTATTTGTATATGAGTGATAATTTCTCACTCATGTACAAATATAAATAATATAGGTGCATGTTGTATCATTGCTAATAAATAAAAGAAAACAATTAAAATATATTATGTACCTACTATACAAGCAAAACAATAATAATCATCTATTGGTAAAATTTAACAAATAAAGTTTTATAAATGTTTTTACATTCAAAATATAAATGTGTCCCAATTAAATAATCGATATTCTACCAAATTTATTCTTTGTGTTAGACAGGTATGTTTAAATAAAATTAACACCTATATGATAGAGATCCGGTACAAAAACAAAATCATTTATAAGAACTCCAAATATTATAAACATTACAGATCTCTTACATAAATATTGAATTTAGATCTCTTCACATGTTATTTTTTCACAGCTAACTAGACGAAACTAATGAAAATATAACTTTTCGTTTATAACTTCAATGTTCCTGAAAATATTTTAACATATGGCATGCTGCTGTCTTCAGATAAAACCTACTGCCGAACTTTCCATTTCATCATGGCAAATGAAATTTAGTTTTTATTGAAAATTTGAAAGGAGTGAAACTTATAATTATATACGGTGTGCCAAAAATAGTTGAAGGGCACATAGGTGTCTAAAGGGAATTCTGGGAAGAAAAGTCCTTTGGCGCTTTTTTGTCTGACGCACCTTTATTTAGTTAGGCATTAAATAATATGCCCAATCAAGGGCACGCTTTAAGGGAATGCCGAGCGGTAGGAGAAGCATGAGTAAAACGGCGAACGGGGTATCGCGGCAACAGGATCGCCCCACCATCGCGGAGGGCGCCAAGGCCACCGAAATACGGAATAGCTTCAATTATTTATTGTTTTTTTTATTTGTGAAAGAAAAAATTATAATCTCGCGGAATTAATTTAATTTTTTATTTATTAAAATTTCTTTCATTTTTTATTTATTTGTAAAATAATAAATAACAATTTCGCGGATTTTGACCATACTTTCCATTGAACATTATCGCGCTCTTTCTACCTCTATGTGTCTGTCAACTATTTTTGGGACACCCGGTATACAAAGGAATGCAATGTTTAAAATATAAAGAAGTTTTAATAAAGACTCAAATGGGAATAAAATAGCTATCATTTCACCAACTCTGCTCAGGATATTAAGTATGCGTATAAAAATTCGCTTTTCAAAAACCAACAGTTTATCTTTTTTAAGTAAACTCGGAGGTAGTAATATTATACAGTATACTATTATAACTTAAAAAAAAAGTATTTTTAATTTTTTTAAATAATTTAAAAAATAGTAAGTGAAATAATTTGAAATTGGGCATATTATGTATTTATAATTTTGGATTTAGTCGGCTATGTAAGTCAAAATTAACAAAGAAGACTGTTTATTCAGTTCAAGCTTTCAAGTACTTCATTGTCTCTGCCTCAGGAACTCTCGTTTTACGGTTACAATATTATGAAAAACTTTACAAGCCACAACATAAATTATACTTACAAATGTTGACATTATATTCTACACAAGATAATGTGAAGAAACGTTGATCCATGTCATGAATAAAATTTAAAAGTTAATTTTGACTGACATGCCCGACTAAATCCAAAATTCTCAACTTGGACAGTCGTCTAATAGTCTACTCTTTTATTTATATACAATAGGCAAGTTCGGCATTGACATCTAGATGGTCTAGCTATATCTCTTTGTCTTTTTATCTGTTACAATTAGAAAAGAACAAAACACATCTAGAGCGTCCAGATGTTAATACCGAAATTGCCTAATATAAAATATTAAATTTTCCGAGAAATCGAGTGATGTAATAAAAATATTAATTTGTAAATAAAAAATGCGATGGAAAAATAACATTTCGCAGAATGACATTTTTATATTCGTTTTTTTTATATAAATAATGGCTACAGAAAAAGTAAAAAAAGCAATTTGAAGTTCAAAGTCTATATTTTTAAGAAAAAAATACCCCAGATTGATATAATGATGTCAATTTTTCTAGGTAGGTATCTCGAATATAAGCATTTTTTGAAGTTGTGATTTTTAGCTCCTTTTCTGTAAAGTGATATTTATTTTGCTCTCATTTGTATAAAAATATTAATTTAAACAATATTATCCATAAATATTGGCAAATACATGTTACAATTAAAACTATTAATGTTAATGTTAAAATAATCTGAAAAATTATTAACAATAACAAAATAAACAATGTTCTAGTCTATTCGATACGTAAAATGAGGTGAAACATTTGGAAATTTGCATTTCAATTAACTTTATTTCTAGATTATGTGACATTATATCACACTAGTACAAATTCACATCGATTTGACATTTTAGACTCTAGTTTGTGCGACAATAACAGACCGAGGCCAAACAAGGTACTAGTGTGACCTTTGAGGGTTAAGTATTTGTGAAAAAATGAACCTACGTTTTGATACCAAACAGGTAGTTAAGTAG
This sequence comes from Anoplophora glabripennis, assembly GCF_000390285.2. Classification (NCBI taxonomy): domain Eukaryota; kingdom Metazoa; phylum Arthropoda; class Insecta; order Coleoptera; family Cerambycidae; genus Anoplophora; species Anoplophora glabripennis. The sequence goes on from NW_019418003.1 coordinate 2,887, forward strand.
TTTTTATTTCTTACTTTTATTTCCTATTTTTATACAGGTTATCCGCGTTTTTTGTAGCAGGACTTTCACAACTTGTACTAAAAGTCTTTTAAAAAAAAAGTTCATGTAAACATATATGTATAGATGCGTCGTTTTCGATTTACAGAGTGTTCAACTTTAAAATGAGAATTGATTTTTTATTCGTAAAACGAAAACCCCTTTTTAGAAGTTGTTGAAACTTGACAACTTTGTTTGTAATAATAATACTCATTTTCTCACATAATTTAATTTGTCCTATTTTCTCCAGTAGCGTCACAACAAGATACCAGCTTGATAAAAATAGAAAAAATATGGACGCCAATGCTTTTTGGTAAGTTTGAAATTTTTCTCAGATTTAGATATCAAAAATACAACTTTTTTGTTTCCTACCTCGCTTTGTTTAGACAGAAATAAAACTTTTTGTTTCACACAGTTTATTGTAAGATAATAGAAAAATAAACAACACGGTATGGAAAAAACAACTTATTGTATAAATAGACCTCAAAGGAGTTGTTCGAAATGCCCGCCATTTCGTTCTACACACAAATTACAGCGACGTATCAAAGACCGCCTAACATCTCTCAAATGATATGGAGTTATTCTGAGAGCAGCGTTCCGGATTCGTTGTACAAGTTCCTCTTGCGAGTTAAGAGGCGTAGAGTAAACTGCATCCTTAATAAATCCCCAAACAAAAAAATCCAAAGGTGTTAGATCAGGCGATCGCGGAGGACACCCAACTGGACCTCCACGATCCACCCATGTCTGTGGATAATCTGTATTCAGCCAGTTTCGTACCACCAAAGAGTACTGGGAAGGGCATCCCTCTAATTGAAAAAACGAGTCTATTCTTTGTTGAAAAGGAACATCGTCTAGCATTTTATTATGCTGGGTAGTTAAAAATTCAAGAAATAATTGACCGCTTAATCTATTGGGCAGGATGTAAGGTCCCAACAAAAAATCCTTGGCAACTCAAAAACAGACATATTCACGGCACACTTTGTAACAAGTAAATAAATACATTAAGCAAATCTCGAACCTATTCATGAAAATGTTTTATTTCTGACTAAGCAAAGCGAGACAGGAAAAAAATTAAATAACAAAAAAATTGTATTTTTATCAAGCTGGTATCTTGTTGTAACGCCACTGGAGAAAATAGGACAAATTAAATTATGTGAGAAAATGAGTACCTATTATTATTACAAACAAAGTTGTCAAGTTTCAACAAAGTCTAAAAAGGGGTTTTCGTTTTACGAATAAAAAATCAATTCTCATTTTAAACTTGAACACTCTGTAAATCGAAAACGACGCATCTATACATATATGTTTACATGAACTTTTTTATTAAAGAACTTTTAATACATGTTGTGAAACTGCTGCTACAAAATACGCGGACACCCTGTATATTTCACATTTCATAATATTCCAAAAATAATTAGCATTATAAATTCTCAGAACATCTAATGTATTGTATACTAGATTCTCACAAATTATTATTTAACATATCTTTAACATTGCTTCCTTAGTATATCAAGAGCTTTAAAATTAAAACAATTATTATGATTAAAATTGAAAATTAAAAAATAAGTAAGTAAATTGGTTCAATAAATAATACACATTAACATAATTGTCATGTATTGGAAAATACTAACAGCAAGTTAATAATAGGTATTATCATATTCCGTAGAATACTTTTTTACAACCTTAAATTTGAGGTCTCCTATTTATATTTTTATAAGCCTTAAGTAAATGTAAATTTAATTAGTTAAGCTGAAGTATTTAGATTATATGAATAATACATCTGTCCATCCAACCGCGATATATAGGTACATTACATGTTGCAGGTATAAATACTGTTTAATATAGATAAGCAGTTTATTGCATGAATTTAAAGTAAATTAAACCTTGTAGATCAATAATCCCCTTGAACAACTTGCATGAGATTGGCTGTTAAAAATTACTATTTAATTCACATATATGTATTATGATAATAATCAATAGGCAGTTGACATTAGCCGAGCACGGGGTTATTTTATAGAAAACATTAATATAAAACTGGTTTATATTAACATTTAAAATACAATAGTACCTAAACATATTTTGTGTGTGAAAATGTTTAACAGTTTTAGCCACTACCATTTATTTTTTATGCTCTATAATATTGATGACATATAGAATACAAGATATGGAGGTAATGTTTGTTACCTGCAATATAATAACCGCCATTAATTTTACTGAAATTAATAATACCCATTCCATAACGATTGTGCATAATAGTGCAATAAATAACAATCCTCTAAGTTTTGTAACGAAAATTATACAGTATCTAGTAACTATATGATTTGAATTTATAATTTGTTTAATAATTCTAGTCGGACTTATGCACCTAATTCTCAAACGGTAACTATTTCCAAAAGAAAGAGCAGTCTGTTATCAGTGTATGGCGTATGGCTCAAAAGAAACGCGGGATTTCATATGAGAAAAAACGATTTTATTAATTAAAACATTTTTGCATGTTTTTAAATAGTAGACATTGCCATTAAATATGAAAGAGGATATAGGACAAATGTCCTCCGCGACTCATTTGGAATCTAATTTGTTTTAAGAAAATTCTGTATCACGTTTTCGCATACCTGCGGCTCAATTCCATTGATACCTCTCCGAATTTCTACCTTTAGTTCAGGAATGGTATTCATTTGAGCAGAAGAAACTTTGGTCTACGAATCTACCGGAAAAAATCGCATGGCGTAAGATCACATGATCTTGGTGACCATTAAATTTCTGCCGTAATAAGTGGATAGTTTCACGTGCCGTATGGTAGATGGCAAAATCCTTCTGGAACCACATGCCATCCAAATGAGGCCACAAAAAGTTCAAGAGCATGGCTCGATATCGTTCTCCACCGACAGTCACTGCGTTTCTTTCTAGCCTCATTTTCAAAAAAGAACGTGCCAATCACCGCCACCAGTGTAAAATCCACACCACACTGTAACTTTTTGGGTATACAGTGGTCGTTCTTATCTCTGTCCCAAATTCGACAGTTTTGCTTGTTCGTTATATCCACTAAGATGGAAATGCGCCTCGTCGCTAAGGATGATTTTGTTAGTAAAATCAATTGTTGATTCTTACATTCAATAAACGAATGTTCGTCTGGTTTCAATTCTTGGATTAACTGAATCTTAAATGGATGCAGATGCAGATCTTTTGTTAAAATCTGCTGCATTGTGTTTTTTTTTGAAATGTTTAATTGCAGTGACCGAGGCGCACTGAAGGTTTGTTATACCATTTGGCTAAGCATAACATTCGCGTCTACCTAAGTTAAAGTGAAATATTCATATAAATAATGCCCAAAAAATCATTTACGATATATTTATAATGCAAGATGAGTTGTGTAAATTTATTATTTATTTTTTGATTTACCTCAGATGGACGACGAGATAAGTAACATTCAAAACAATTTAGGTACCATATCTAAAATTATTAGATACAGATTTATTATTTACATAAATAATATTTAAAATAAACAAATGATGAGACCAAATACTAAGCGCAAAAAAACAACACATAAGTGGCACAAGAAAGGGATAAGTGACATGTAACTTATTCCGTTCCTGCACTAGAGTATAGCGGAATAAGAACTTTTGTCTTATAATTCAGTTTCTACTAACCCTAATGACTCCATACTTGCATACTAGAAGAGTAAATTTTTAAACCTATCTGCAGAAATACCATTTTTGAAAAACTAACACACCCTTCTTTAGTCTTTAATTAAAGTGCATAGTGGTGCGTATTTTTTACTTATCTACTATTTTCAGTCCACAATTTTCAGTTCGGCAAAAATAATTTACTAAAAATAACCCTTAACTGATCTCTTTCGAACAAAGATTTTTTAAAACTTAAACTATACCACACATAAGGGAATAAACTTAAACTATATTACAAATCAACTAGATCGCGTCAGCAATACGGGTGCTGAGATTTACAGGCGATGCTACAAATAAGTAACTTGAGACAATACCTAATAGTGCACAGAACCTTGCACAGAACTATCGAGTCGAGCCAGTCCAGTGGTGTGTTGTCACAAATAGCTTGCACTATTTAAAATATTTTACGAATTAGAAATTATTTATCTAAGTTAATTTTAAAGCTATGGACCTGATTTTTTCACAACGTATATTTAGTGGGATTTAATGTTACTAAATGAGCCTTTGCGGTAGTTGTGCGATGAGTGTGCGGTATTACTCCGAAAGTGAGGATACCAGCGGTGTGAAGAACAATCCATTATTTCTTCTTTCCTATCATCAAAAATGGACGTGGATAAGAGGAAAAGCTTAATTTTTCTTCAAAAAATGGACGTGGATAGTAAGAAAAGCTAAATTTTTCCTTATCCTATTTACATATTTCTCTTTTTAATTAAAAGAAACTACTATATCTTTAATTTTTTCATTAATAGAATACATAAATCTCTAGAATACGCTTTGTACATATTACAAGTTAATATCTAATTCATTAATTAAACATAAATTGAATGGAACCTTTAAATTTTGGTAGCTAAGATAATCAATTTCAATAAACGATGGCTCATTTTAAAAAACTATTAATAACATTTATATCTATGATACGGGAATAAAAATATTATTTTCCTACGCAACGGTAGACAACGCTAACGACATAGTTTTTTTCATGGCTTGATAGACCATTCATTAAGGAAAACAAATACACAAACCGGAGGTCGATATCTTTTTTCGTTTTCAAGTTTATGCTAAAATAGTGAAGTTGTGCTAGAACATTCTTCTTTATTTAGTTCTCTAAATAATATTGACATAATCCAAGCCAAAATTAAATTGTAATTAATTGTAAAACTATATCAATCTTATCCATAAAAAGAACTTGCTTTATTTTTAAATTTTTTTAATATGTAGGTACAATTTTTCATTTTTTTATTAATTGCAAATATCTGAGTATTTATAACGATTATTGATTCCATAACGAGGCAGGCCTATGCCTTATGAAAATAGACAACTGAAAAATTATGCCAAACGAAATGTGACAGCACTTGCTATGTGCAAAATTAATGTTATTTGTATTGAAAAAGTACTTGTGAACAAGGAAAATGCGTTTTACGAATGTGGAAGCGTATGAGATGTTGGCAGTTTATTTTCAATGTTTGGAAAATGTATTATAGCTTCAAGAGAATACGCTTTGCGATACCCTCGTAGAATACGCTACTCCAGAGAAGTATTTCAGCGTTTATCCAGACGCCACTACATTATGTAAGAAGACATCGCCGTGCAAGAACGGAAGATAATATTAGTAATGTGTTGGCTTGTGTCCATGTAAATCGCAAAATAAGTGTTAAGGAATTAGTTAGAGACCTGGAAATTTCATATGGAACACAAGTACTTTTCTCACACGAATGACACTAATTTTGCACAAAGCAAGAGCTATCGTTTGACATAATTGTTCGTTTGTCTATTTTCATAGGACATAGCCTGCCTCGTTATGGAAAAAAAATTATAAATACTTAGATATTTGGAATTAATAAAAAATGAAACATTGCAGTTATCAAAGAAAATTTCAAAATATAGCAAGTTCTATTTTGATATAGTTTTACAATTTAATTTTGGCTTGGACTATGTCAATGTTATTTAGAGAACTAAATAAAGGGGGATGTTCTAGCACAACCTACTTACACTATTTTTTTAGCAATAACTTGAAAACGAAAAAAGATATCGACCTCCGGTTTATGTATTTCTTTTCCTTAATAAACGGTCTATCAAGCTATGAAAAAAAACTATATCGTTGCATTCAATTTTTTTACGGAGACAATTACAAAACTTTTCTCATTAGCGTCGTATACCCTTGCGCAGGAAAATAATATTTTTATTCCCATATCATAAATACAAATTTTATTAATAGTTCTTTAAAATGAACCATCGTTTATTGAAATCGATTAAGGCATTTAAAAGTTATGACAATTTAAAAATTTCAAGGTGGCATCCTTCATACTAGCGTTTATATGGTAATAAATAACAAAAAAAAAGTTCAAACAAAACTTGTGAAGGGTGTAACAGTGTATCTAAAAAGTGTATTTTCAACTTAGGTTATATAGGCGAAATTTCGAAAAACCGACAATTCGCTGTAACACTATAGCAGTTGCGCCCCCTAGCGGTGAAGTTACAAACTTGAAAATATTTTAAATCAATTTCTTTTGGCCGTATTTGTTAATAGATTTTTTTACCCCATAATCGTAGCACGTCTAGTTTCCTATATACAGCCGCTCGATACCGTTAATGGATCACCCTGTATATATATACAGGGTGTCCCGGAAATGGTGGGCTATCTCTCGGATATGGATAGATAAAGAGAAAATAATGTCACAAGTTCATATAAAATTTTTTCCTCCGGGCTCACCCTGTACAGTTATTAGCTCTTGAAGTTGTGAATTAAAAATGGTTTTTTTGCTGTAACTTTTGTATTTTTCAATAAATTTTGAAATTTTTTTGGCTGGATCTATAATTTTTTAAGCTGCTTTGGATGATAATATGAAATCCTCGATAATAATTATGGGGGCCCGGGGGCAAAGCACCCCCCACCAAAATTTCTAGAAAAAAAATTTTTGTTCCACTATACCCCAAATTTTCCATCATTTTATAAAAATTTATGGTATTTTACGTAAATACTTGTTGAATTTTTAATTCTCAACTTCAAGAGCTAATAACTCTACAGGGTGAGCCCGATGGAAAAAATTGTATATGAACTTGTGACATTATTTTCTCATTATCTATCCATATCCGAGAGATAGCCCACCATTTCCGGGACACCCTGTATATATATATATAAAGCGGGCTGTGGCAACAAAAAATTGCTTGTATTTTCCTCTTCCATGCCATATACTACATGTTGCCTTTATCTTTTATATTTATTACATTTTTTACAATTTTGGTATAAAAAATTTTCGTGTTAACGTAGAAATTGTTATAAACACGTCAAGAACAAAAAAATGTAATAAATAATATATTTCTTTCAAGCAAAATACAGATTTTCTTTTCACATTATTAATATTGGTTTTTACTTTAGAGAAAACTGAGCCTTCAACATTGTTCTTCCACAAACAAACTTCGCTTACGTTAAATGTAGCATGCTACGAAATCAAATGTGTTACCCTAGTAATGTCATCATTTAAGGAATTAGTTTATTGTTATAGTTTATACATAACTGTTGATTTGGAAATGGTTACAGTTCACTGTGATTTGAAAAATTATAATTTTGAATAATGATATTTTCACATATTGAGAAGTGTAATAATATGTTTGTATTGTATTATCAATGCATTTTCAATTCTATTCAAGCACGGAATATAGAAAACCTTCGCTAATAAAATCAGCTGTTGTTAGTAAAATAGGTAATGTTAACAGAATTTTAAATCATGTAAATAGGAAAAATGAGCAAAACAGTGAAAGAGTGAAGTAAACTAATATTACGAAAAAATGGTTTCAAATGTTACAAGGTAAAAAAAGTGTATCACTTGAGGGAAGAAGACAAACCGAGGAGATTAGGGTTTGTAGGTGGTGACAAGAAAGAAAGAGGGAAGATCCTTTTATATGCAGAAGAATTCTCTGGTCAGATGTGTCTAATTTTTATAACAATGGATTTTTTAATAGAAACATTCACTTCAAATCGACTAATGGTAATTTACCTTGGCACGGAGAAACTGCGTTTCAACAGAGGTTTTCAGTAAACGTTTGGGTTAGAATTCTTGATACCGACATCATAGGACCTTACTTCTATGATGGTAAACTATAGTTGTCAGATATTGCAGATTCTTTGCTTAAAAGACGTATATTATATTCATTAAATTTGTAGTTGGCGTGTTTAAAACAATTTCTACATTAACCTACATTTTTGATACCAAAATTATAAAAAATGTAATAAATATAAAAGATAAAGACGGCATGAAAGAGGAAAAAACAAGCTATTTTTTGTAGCCATAGCCCGCTTTGATGACAATTTTTACATATGACACTTCAAATATTTGTTTACATCAGGGGAAAGATATCAATTTTGCCATGTAATTTTAATAAAATAAGTTTTCTCTATATCTTAAAATAAAAAAGTTAGACGACCCTACACTTTCGGTGCTTTCCCGGTTTTTTATGATTACTCATAAAGTTGGCCATGGATCTCAAATTTCAAGGCCTCAAAAAATTCAACAAAAAACATATAAAGATTTTTGACGTGCATCGTGTATTAAGCGAGATACATAGGAGTTGCCCCATGTATTGTAGGCAGGGAAAATATTTTTATTTTCCATTTTACGAGAAAAAGACATTCTTGATTAAAATTATTGCTTATCTTTAAAATGCGATTGGCATGATGGAGAACTTTCATCTTGCATGTACAAGGTTATCAGAAAATCTTTAGATCTGCCTTTGTTTTTAACAATATAGAAATATGTTATTAAGAAAAGTTGCTTAGAATTGAAATTTATATTACAATTTCAATTTGTGTATGAATCGGCCTACTTTGATAGAAACGGACAGAAAAACAATATTGTTCATTTTATGAGAAAAAGGCATTCTTGATTAAAATTTGTGCTTATCTGTAAAATACGGTTGGCATGAAGAACTTTCATCCTGCATGTAGAGGGTGATCAGAGAATTGGTAAATATAAAAATCGTTCAAAAATAAACTGCGTTTATTTTAAACAATAAAGAAATTTGTTTTTAAGAGCTTAGAATAAGAATTTATATTATAATTTCAATTTGTATTTTTATTTGAATCAGTCTACTTTGACAGAAGCGAACAGTAAAAAATTTTTATTCATTTTACGAGAAAAAGGCATTCTTGATTAAAACGTTTGCTTATCTTCCCTTTTCTCGTAAAATTAACAACAAAAAATTTTTACTGTCCATTTCTAAGAATGAAAGAGGCCGATTCATACACAAATTGAAATTATAATATAAATTTTAATATTTCCTTAATAAAATATTCTTGAATTATTAAAAACAAACAGTTTATTCTTTAACGAATTTTATATTTACCGATTTTCTTATCACCCTGTACATGCAAGATGAAAATTCTTCTTGCCAACCGCATTTTAAAGACAACTAAAAGTTTTAATAAAGAATGCCTTTTTCACGTAAAATAAAAAATAAAAATATTTTCCCTCATTTTCATTCTAATATATACAATACCTTAGCTTATCGTTTCAATAAAGTATTGATGAATACTAATCCTTCTAATCATAAATTATAAAAAAAATCCTGCAGTGATTAAGTATGATTCACTCAAAAAATGAGTAAGTAAGATTACCTACCATATCGAGTAAACTAATTTCTTATATTCTTATCAGAAGAGACAAAATTAATACATATTAGGTCTTATAATTTAAAAATTTATGTTATGGGTATGTAGCGTAAACAATACTGCTAAAAATAAACGAAATTTACATATACAACCAATCTATATGAACTGAATATACAGGGTGATTTCACTTTAAATACGGAAACTGCAGGAATACATTAATTGCAAAAAAATAAGTAGAGTTTGCTCTATAAACTTTTTTCCTAGAGGAAATGGTATGCGAGATACAGGGTGTTTAAGTTTCTAAAAAATATACATTTTGTCATATCTTCAAATTGCGTTGAACGATTTGAATGAAATTTACTACAGCATTTGATGTTTTTCCCAGAAATACAATTATTTCTACAAAAAACCGCCAGTGGCGTATTCTTTTCTTGAGAAAAGTTGGCTTACGCTTTAGTAGCACATCACTGGTTAAAACCAGGAGGTTTTCATCAAATAAACAGATTAATTTATTAGGAAAATTCAATAAAACTTAAAAACAAACTCAAATATCTCCTAAACGGCTGCTACTATTAAAAAATACCAAGAAACATTTTTCATTCATTTAACGCAAGAGTACCTGAATGTAACATTATTTCTACAAAAACCGCCTGTGGCTTATTTAATGGGGCGACACCTCCAGTAGTACGCCACTGGTTAAAGCCATTCAGGTCTAACCGAATATGATGAAGTAAATTTCATTCAATTCCGTCAGAGCATTATGAAGATTTCCCGCAGGAAAAAAGTTTATAGAGCAAACTCTATTTATTTTCTGTTAATGAATCTAGTCCTACAGTTTCTGTATTTAAAGTGAAATCACCCTGTTTAATAATAATACGTTCCACGTTGTGTAGAATTACGCATTCGAGTATATTTGAATATTGTTTCTGCATTTTCTTTAAACACGAATGTTTACTATTTATGATGTACTGTTATATTTTAAAATAGTTATAACTAAAGTGTCAATCGATCAAGATGGATCACATTAGCCGAAACAAAAAAAAATATATATTTGTGTTTCCGCGTTTAGGCGGGCCAGATCCTCAATCATATCCTTTTCAATTAATGTCCTTGATATATGTGTGCAGAACATACTCTTTACCTGCAACCCCCAAAGAAGAAAATTAAATTCGTAATTTAGTTTTCGGTTACGTGGACCCAATTCGTTCCCGCATCCCTTCCGTTTAATATTTTCGAAGTAACCTCTGAATTTCGTCCAGCCTCGGGATGCACAACGCCGCACCCTTTCCTACAACCTCCAACCGAGGAAATTTGTGAAAATTGAATATGCGAGTCTTTACCACATCGCTTCCATTTAGTGCCCTCCAGTAATCCCCGAGTTTTGTCTAGCCCCGTAGTGCGGAACACGTTTATCTGCAACCTCCAAAAATTCAATTTTTGTTATAAACTACAGATATAGGTTTAAAAATGTAGGTACTCTGGTGCAAGTATGAAATATTTGAATTTAAATAAAATAAAATCACTCATCCCCTGCAACAAATTGTTGCAATAACGGCATACATGGAATTCTTCCACCAAATATGTGTTGGATTTTTGCACTTATTGTTAGTATTGGTAGTATTTATTCTTGCCCTTTATTTGTCTCAAATATTATTATTTTTCCAATTAATGAGTATGTATCTAATTAATTATAATTTTATATACAGAAAGATGTTTTGAATGTTATTTATCGATTTCTTCCACCTGATATGAAATAAATAACAACGTAATCGCATCCTTACACCATAAATGATTTTTTAAGCATATAATCATTATTATTGCACGAATATTTCACTCTAACATACAAATGTTATTCTTAATTAGCCAAATGATAAACAACAGAAATATTAACCAAAAAAATAAGTTATTTTCCTCTCCCGAACAATTTACATATTGTAACTTATCACCACCAAGGTCTTCAACTGCATAATATAACTTTGCTAAACCTATTATGTCCAGTTTGTCACTGTTCTAGTATTTTAAGAAAGCTGTTTGTCGTTTGCTGCATTAATAAATCTTTTTCAATTGTATAATGCTACTTTCTTTTCATTAAGGTACGTCATATCTTGCCACCTCGGGAAAACATAAATAAATAAAAAATATGTTCTTAGTATTAATGTTACAATATAATTTATACGTTAAAAAAATATTTTCTAATTAAGAACATCATGTGGTTTCCCCGTTTTAATTTAATAAAATTAAATTTTAGATGTGTAAATATACCAATTTCTCGACACGGTGAAAACGCGAAGTATTATATTTATTTAAATATTGAAATTTATATTTTGGTAAATTACTGAAGACTAAGTTACATGCTTAATATAACTTGTAAAACCTACATGGCGTCAACATAATCAATAATATAATGTGTAGTTTTACATATTTTTTTTATAAGTGTATATCTAGTAGTACCTATGCCCTATATTGCAAAATTTTGAAAAATATACATATATAACTATAACGACGCATTCATTTTCCTACAAACATTTTATGGGTTTTATATTAGTATGTATTTTTATATATTTAGAAATCCGAAACATGAGATCATATTAATTAAATGAACTCGTGGTCTTTTGTTATTTATTAAATATTTGGACATTCAAATTAGTAATTTATTAGTAATTCTTTAAACTGTCTTGAAGATTAACAGTATACTAGTGAAATTTATATCGATTAACAGTCATCCATATCAAAATATACTAAGTGCGTTATATTTAGTGTTGAAATACTGGCTCTTATATTTCCTTAGAATTTTTAAATAAAATATTTAAAAGTATAATAGGTATAAAAATGTTTGATATTTGTGCATACAAAAATCAATCATTTTTAAGTACACTGTTTATTGTAATTGTCTTAAGTAATAAGTTCTTTCAATATATATTATTTCGTGTCCTCAGTTATTTGTCCCTGTATGTAAGGCGAAAATTTTAATTATGAAATTGCTTGATGAATAATGTTTGGAGAATTATAACATCTTTAATCAAGAAGTGGTTCTCTTATAAATTAAGCGTCACAGAATTTGAAAGTGTAGAAAATGATAACTTACGAAAATTGCTTGAAAAATACTCGAGACCTCTCTGAAATTACAGTCACCTACGTCCGTACCACTCAGGTTTCCAAAATTTCAGTGTAAACAGAATCACTTGCACCCGCGTTTTCATCAACGAGCGCGATCTAGTATAAATCGACTCCGTACACGCCAGTAGTAGATTCAACACTGGTGCGGTAAAGTGCTTTCTGCAGCCAGTGATTCTGTTATACTCGAGCGTATCCCCTTCCATGTTACTAAGGATTTATCTATCGCATAATTCCTGTATTCCAGTTTTACGTTTCCAAGGATTTTCAAAAATGTTTACATGATCTCTTAACAGTAAACAGATCAACCGTGTGATTCACGAGGATTATATTAAGCCCTACGATGTTAATAACTTTGTCACTTATATTTTTTATACCAAATGATACTATTTTTAATTATTTTATAATGATTATTTGTCTATAAGTACATTGAAATAAGAAATTATGAAATAATTAAGGAATATCATAATGAAATTATGTAATAATTTTTGTTGTTTAGTAGTATACAAACAAATCCTAGTAACATAAATGGTTTGTGTGTAGGATATATTTTTCCTATTTTTTGCCTATATATCCAGGCTATAAGAAATAAGAAAGCTATATTTGAACAACATTTATACAATTTATTCTGTATAACGCATAAACATACTTAATTATTCAGAAATGCCATTGGTCTGCTTTGTTTTGTAATAGATCATCCTGTAATTCTGTATATTTTTGTTATAGTAATTTCTTTGTTATTACATTTCCAATAATATAATACAGGTTAAGTAAGAAATACTTTTACAATGTATTGTGGTGTAAAACGTTTTACTGTTACATGTTGAAAACTCTTTCAGTATCTAAATTCATTATTTGTTTTATTAATACTTTCAAATTTACATTGATATTTCATGCAATTTCCGTATACATACAATAAATCTAGCAAAGGATGAACATTTACAGGGACCTTTGAAAATTGTGTATGTCTATTAAATGCCAGATACCTTTCACTATGATGAAATTAATTATTTTTACAGTCCTATTCATATATTGTGTCCTGATAAGGAAAACCTTTTTTATTTATAGATTTACGAGAAAATGTAATTTTTTATAAAAAAATTTGCATGTCCTCAAATTTTTAAAAATACTGCTGTTACTGCTTTGAATTGAATATACAAGACGTTAAATTTGTTGGAAAATTTTAGCGACCACAAGAAAAGTAACCAATTTTTTTTAAATGTAGAATGTCGTTAAGAGACATTTAATTGGTTTACAAGAAAAACATATCTCATTATATATCAGTTAAATGATTTGGACATACTACACTTGTGATTCCCATAATTAAGCCGAGTGATCGACAAATGAGATTGACAAAGGGCTTTTGGGAAGCATAAAATTTGATTGCATTTAGTCCAACCAAATTACAGTTCAAGAAAAAACATATTACCTGAACTTTTATAAGTGGAAATAGTAAAGGGGCTTAAAATAAATGTAAAAAAGGGTTGATTTGGGGGGTTGATAAGATGGTTTTAAATTAAATTAAATTATTTTTGCGGAAATGAAAAATAAACGAAAAAGAAAAGAAAAAACGATCTTTCGCATTTTTCTCGGAAATTTAGTGGTTATGTTAAAAATAATAACAATATAATAATTAAT
>NW_019418003.1:18469-20969 GCF_000390285.2 Anoplophora glabripennis
TAAAAACTGCAAAAATACTCAAAAATGACGTGTTCTTTCTAACATTTTCCAACATAACTTCTTAAATATGCAGTTTACAGAAAAAACTATTACTGGTGAAATTGTTTGTTATGAAATTTGCTACAAGATAGAATTGTTTTGATACCTGCGCATATCATATTTTTGTTGCTAAATAGCCAAAACAACGTAAGAAAGTGCTGAAAATCGAGGTAATTTGGAAGTGTCAAACTGACAAGCAAGAAATTGTCCAATTCTACTATAAATGAAGATGTAAGTACTTTAAACGATTATAAAACGAAATTCCAAAACCCGATCCAAATCGGTCTGATAGTATGGGTATGAGACAATTTGTTACTAAATTTCAGCGCCAAATGTCGTTATTTTTTCACTTGAGTGCTGGGGTTAAAGTTAGGCATTTTAATCTGCGCTGATTTTTTTACACTTACTTGGACCCCTTAACAATCATATAGAATCGTTAGAATATCAATTTTCTTTTTTTGAATAATTTTTGGAGCGAATTTAAAAGTTACTTTCGTGAAGCGGTTTTGACACAATGAAATGTGTGAAATTTTAAGTAGTCGTAATAGGCTGATAGGGCTTTATAATATTTTAATGAAATCTTGATAATTGAATTCCTCTCATTTTGCTTTATCGATTAAACAAAAATCATCAAAATCGGAGCCATAGAAGCCGAGATATTGAACGCCGAAGCGCGCACGCTTTTTTTAAACGCACGATTTCAATTTCTATAATTCATCCGCTCCCCTCGATTTTGCGGCACAAATGGTCGGCTTGACAATATTCATTGAATTTTCATAAAAAAAGCACACGTGCGATCATATTTATAAAAACACATACAGAAAGTTCTTGAAAAAACCTACCAAATTAAATTTTTATTGTTGTTACATTATACATAGTTTTGCAGCAAGCGCTTGTTGACTTTGACACTCTATATCTCGGAACTTGAACCGATTTGAACGTTCTTTTTTTCAAGTTAAGCGTCTTTCCGAGAACTGTTTTTTAGTACTTTGGTATATTTTCCAACCCGCAAAACCGCTTCACGAAAGTAATTGTTTATAAAGTCAAAATTTTCTAACTTTTAAATTCGCTCCAAAAATTATTCAAAAAAAGAAAATTGATATTCTAACGATTCTATATGATTGTTACGGGNGGTACAGTAAAATTACCAACTATTACTTACTACTGTTAAAAAGTGACTTCT
Source organism: Anoplophora glabripennis (assembly GCF_000390285.2). Lineage (NCBI taxonomy): Eukaryota > Metazoa > Arthropoda > Insecta > Coleoptera > Cerambycidae > Anoplophora > Anoplophora glabripennis. The sequence goes on from NW_019418003.1 coordinate 19,692, forward strand.
CCATAGGTTGTATATTTTTGCATAATCTACAACTTTTCTATTGGGTACTTTTTCCGATAATCGCAATAATACCATTCTTCACCACTTTTCAACCCCCCAAATTGTCTTAATCATATTTTTCTTTTCAGCTATCTGCCCGTACTACGACGTGGTTAGGCATATTGTCGTTTCTTTCCCAGTGCACTTGATCCGACTGCGCTTTCAGCTCATGGGATGTCGTCCCTCTTTTTTTCGTTCTATGTGTTCCTGAAACGCAGGTCGTAACTAATCATACTTTTCTTTTCCGCTATCAGCCCGTAGAACGACGTAATAAGGTATGTTCATTGTCGGTTCTTTCCAGTATGCTTGGCTTGACTGTACTTTCAGCTCATGGAATGTCGTTCCTCGTTTTTTACGTTCTATAAGTTCGTAACTAATAATACTTTTCAGCTATCCGCCCGTACTACGACGTGGTTAGACATTGTCGTTTCTTAACGGTCTACTTGACCTGAGATGGGATGTCGTCCTCCTTCTTTCCATTCTCTGAGTTGAAATGTAGATGGTAACTAATGATAGTGTAGCAAAATTCGGCTTAGTGTGCTTTGCACATTTCGTCCCTCTTATCACGTAGGGACATATATCCAAGAAATGGATATACACATACACCTCTACGTGATAATAGGGACAATTTGTTTACTTATTTTTTTCATGATGTTTCTAGAATATGTTCTGTTTCTTTCTATTATGTTCTTAGAAGCTCTTATATAAGCCATATAAAATTGGAGAAGCAAAGAAAACTATATAAATGGTCGCGCTTACGTGCGAAGGAAGTTTGAGCAGGTTAAGTTGACATTTGTTGTTGTGAACTGTCAAAATAGTGGTGTTTCTGCACTGGAAAAAGAAACTGGTGCACGAGGTAACCGCCGCCGAAAATATCGCTGCCGCTCAAGCGTCATAGTGACCGACGTACTTCCCGCCGATGAACGAACGAAGTGATAACATCCCAAAATAATCAAACAAAAATGTAAATAAATAAATGAATGAATGAAGAAATGAATGTACAAGTAAATAAATAAATAATTGCTTACAGAAGATTTGAATCATCTATACATATATTATTCAACCTGAGGCAGAGTGGAAACGCTCGTCACAGCCGGAACAATCGTCCCAAACTGTCCCCCAAACGGGGGATAGTAAAAAGCCCCGAAGGGGCAAACGAATTTGTGGGGATGATGCCAGGAGAAGGAGGCTCGAGCTGCAACTGCAGCTCTCTCCTCCGAATGCGCACCTACTCCTCCG